>NW_005871493.1:398464-455484 GCF_000147115.1 Myotis lucifugus
TGGAGGTTTAGGGCTCTCCCCTGTCACACACAGAGCACGGCCTGGGGAGGGGCGTTTGGGGCGCCTCCCTCTTTCACCCTCAGAGAAGACTGATCAGGTGGTAGAGGTGCTCCCCTATTCACTCACAGAACCAGACTATTCAGGGGTTGGAGCTGCGTACCCTGTCACAACCAGAGCAGGTTCGATCAGGGTGGTTGGGGAGCTCCCCCTGTCACGCACAGAACAGGGCTCCTCAGGGGGTCGGGGCGCTGACACCTGTCACAACAAAGACCCCCAGGGTATTCAGGGGATTGGGGAGGTTATGGCTTTACCCCCTTCACAACAGAACAGGCCCCGTGGGGGGGGGAGGCCGTTTGGGGCACCGCACCCTGTCACACACAGAGCAGGGCCGATCAGGGGGTTGGGGCGCCGCACCCTGTCACACACAGAGCCGCAGGGTGATCAGGGGATTGGGGAGCTCCCCCCTATCAGGCACAGAGCAGGGCTGATCAGGGGGTTGTGGCCCCGCCCCCTGTCACACACAGAGCCACAGGGCGATCAGGGGGTTTTGGCGCTGCCCCTTGTCACGCTGATCCCGGTGCCGGGAGGCATATTACCCTTTTACTATATAGAATAGAGGCCTGGTGCACAGGTGGGGGCCGGCTGGTTTGCCCTGAAGGGTGTCCTGGATCAGGGTGGGGGTCCCCACTGGGGTGCCTGGCCAGCCTGGGTGAGGGGCTGAGGGCCGTTTTCAGGCTGGCGGGTGACTGAAGCTCCCAACCGCTCCTTTCTTTCTTTCTTTTTTTCATTCTGGGTCAGCTTTAGCTCTGAGGCCTCGCTGCTGAAAGCAGGTTTCTGGCCTTTGTTTACCTTCTGTATTTGATACAATGTTGCGGTCCGGCTGGCTGAAGCCCGGCTGACTAAAGCAGGTTTCTGGGGTTTTGTTTAGCTTCTATATTTGCAACATAGTTGCTTAGAGTTGCAGGTGAGAGGCCGGCAAGTCAGGCAGGGAACGTTGGAGTCCGCCGTCACTGGAGCAAGCAAGCCTCCCTGTTCGCTTCAGTGCATGGCTGCCGGCCGCCATCTTGGCTGGCAGTTAATTTGCATATCGCCTTGATTAGCCAATGGGAAGGGTAGCAGATGTACGGCTAATTACCATGTTTCTCTTTTATTAGATAGGATGTGTCAGTTTTGAGTTGGTTTCACTTAAATTTTCTCCTTATGTTTCTTTTGTATGTCTTGTAAGTTTTGATTGGACAGCTGCCATTGTGAATTTTACCTTGTTGGGTGGTGGATATTTTTATTTTCATATAAATAGTTTTGAGCTTTGTCTTGTCACGAAATTAATTACTTGGAAACCACTTTACCTTTCTTAGGTGGAACCAAAGCAGTGCTCAGTCTAGGGCTCGTTATTCTTCACTGTTGAGGGCAGACCCTGGAGTTGTGAAGTCTTACAGTATGGCCGTGAGAACAGCTACTGCCCCTGGCCCTGTGTGGACACTGGGCACTGTTTCCTCTGATCTTTTTGGATGGTCTTTCCCTGGCCTTGGATAGTCTCCACATACACATGTGCTGATCAGTGCTCAGCTGACTACTCAATGGGACCCTTCCCTGATCTTGGGTTGTCTCTGTGCACCTCCCTCTCTTCTACTCTGTCCTGGGAACTCCAGATGCTTCGTCCTCGCTGGACTCTCAACTCTGTGTCTTCACCCTAGGCGTCTACTGGGCTCCTTCTTTTTGCCCTTCTTTGTCCTTTGACTGGGAAGCTCTCTCAAGGTGGAAATACTGTAGTGCTCACTTTATTTCCTGTCTCTCAGGAATCGCTGTCCATTGTTGCCTGATGTTCAGTGTCTTAAAAGTCACTGCATTACACATTTTGTCAATATTTTGGATGTTTTAAGGAGCAGGGTAATGGTCTCTCTTGTTTGACTGGATATGTGTGTTGTTTTTTTCTTTTTTAAAATATATTTTATTGATTTTTTACAGAGAGGAAGGAAGAGGGATAGAGAGTTAGAAACAACGATGAGAGAGAAGCATTGATCAGCTGCCTCCTGCACACCCCCTACTGGGGATGTGCCTGCAACCAAGGTACCTGCCCTTGACCAGAATCGAACCTGGAACCCTCAGTCCCCAGGCCGGTGCTCTATCCAGTGAGCCAAACCGGCTAGGGCTTGACTGGAAATCTGAATCCTTTATTTTTCTTTATAATTTTTATCACTACCTAACATTATATACTTACTTATATTTTTCTTACTGGAATGCACGCTCCATGAGAACAGGAGCTTTTGTGTGTGTGTGTGTGTGTGTGTGTGTGTGTTCACTGTTGAGTCCCCTTCAGCTAGAATAGTGCCTGCTACATAATAGGTGCTCAATAAACATTTATTAATGAATGAAAGGGTGAGACAATAAGTAAATGCATCCTAACACCTCGCCTGCGTTCCAGCCACGTAGGTTTGTCTCCTTTTGCCCTCGTGTCAGGAGTAGAGGTCCCTGCCCCTGTGCTCCTGTTCACACTGGCTCCTGCTAGACAAGACTCTTCCCTCTCCTCTCTCAAGTGTTTACCCACTTTTCAAGCTCTAGCTCCTACTCCATAAATGCTTCTCTGATCCTTCTTGCTGACCCAGATTACTCCCTCCTCTGAGCCTTTTCAGCACTTAGGGTCAGAACCACATAAGTTACAACCACAGGGCTCCCAATTAAAGTAATGTGAGCTCTTTGAGGAAGTACATGTTGGTAATGATCGGGGTCTCTGCTCTTTGCATACCTTGTGAATGGAGAGGCTCCCTTGTTCTTCCTCAGTTCCCGATTTTTCCACAACAGTGCCTGATACATAATTTACAGGCTGGTGTCGTGTCCTCTTTGAAGTTTCTAGAAACCAGAGTGCACTAATTGGGTTGGAGCAGAGAATTTGGAAGATATTTGAGAGTTAGAGTCAGAGCACTGGGAAGAAAAGGGAGGACAGTTGGGAGCGAGGAACTAATATTGGGTGAGTATTTATTTTATCTGGGCATTTTGTCATGATCACTTTTTATTGCCTCACTATGCTAATATTAAGGCTGACATGTTCAAACAGTATTGCTTTTTAATGAAGATTGGTAGTGGAGAGCAATCAGATTCATGGCAAACATGTTGCTATGGACTGAATTGTCCCCAGCCCCATTCATATGTTGAAGCCCCAACCCTCAAAGTGATGGTATTTGGAGATGGGGCTTTGGGAGATAATTAGGATTTGAGGTGGTCATGATGGTGAGCCCCCATGATGGGATTAGTGCCATCAAAAGAAGAGAGACACCAGTGTTCTCTCTCTCTCTCTCTCTCTCTCTCTCTCTCTCTCTCTCTCTCTTCTCTCTTCTCTCTCTCTCTCTCTCTCTCTCTCTCTCTCTCTCTCTCTTTCTCTCTCTTCATCACATAAGCTCACAGCAATATAGAGGCCCTATGCAAGCCTTGAGGAGAGCTCTCACCAGGACCCGACCACACTGGCACCATGATCTCGGACTTCCAGCCTCCAAAACTGTGAGAAAATGAAGTTCTGTTGTTTAGGCTCCCAGTAGATGGCAGCCTGTTTTGACTGACTGTGCTGACGAAGATGCATGCCCATTGGTGTGTCATGACTTAGGAGGATTGGCAAGAAGTAGCATCCCAGGAGAGATTAGCTTGTCACTTCCCTCGCTTGGCTTCGATGAAGAATCGTTGTTTAAATTCCCAATACATACCTGAGAGTCACCCCAATATATTGCTTGGCTGCCCTACTTTCTTTCTTGGCAGGGCTGTGAGAGGGTCATCCTGCACTGCGGCTCTTCCCAGTTCCCTTGCCCTGTCCCTGGGGCCAAGGTCTCCTGATTGAAACTATACAGATGGGTCCAATGCCCCCTGATGTTTGGGTCCAGGAAGCTCTGAGGAGGAAGGAACCTCTGTTAGATCATGAACTGTGAGGGTGATCTATAAAAGTCTTCACTTACCAATGGACGACAGGGCCCCTGGAAGGTAGCTGAATCCACCCTTAGCTCTGAGTCCACATAGATCATGTGCCAAACCCTTACCAGGTCTCCATGAGGTGCCGTCACTGGGGCAGCTTTCTCCTCTTAGAGTTTGTTTTCCTACCTCAACCAGGGGACCACTTCCCCCGCTGCCACTAAACACAACCACGTGGCCCCTTCCCTCTCTCTCTCCTGATTGAGGGCCGGTCTTACTGCCACCCCTCAGCTCTCCCAGCCAAGTTCCTGATTTTCCTCCTGAGAACAGCATTGGCCTTTGTCTGCTTCCCCCGTTAATATTTCCAGGGTGGTCTCAACCCCTCAGAGCCTCCCTTTTTTGGCTGGCATCGATTTTGCCTGCCAAATGGGAGGCCAGTTGGGCCATAAAAAGAAGATACCTTGAAAGATGCCCGGCCAACCAGAAAAAACGCTGCCAGCATTTCAAAACCTGACACACGCCCTGAGGATAGCTCCACAAGGACTGCATTTTTTTTTTTCTGGGAATGTGGCCATTTGGGGCCCCTAAGATAACAGCTTGGAGGTTTTTCCTGCTTTGAAGTTTTTTGTTTTTAATAAACATTTTCTGCTTGAAAAGAACCTGGATTTTATAAATTCATCTGTTCACGCTTATGATTTCAGGTCTTTCATTTCTCCAGCCATCAGGGAAAAATAACTTGGGCTGAAGTGAGGGTGAACTGGCCATGGTTACCTGTCAAACTCGCAGGAGATGCTGTCAGAGCTCCCACAACAGGGACCAGTTTCTTTTAGAGTCGATCTTGTGACCTGGCACTGGGTGTGATTGGTCTTGACACTCAGATCCTTCTGCCAGGGGGTGCATGACACGTTTGGACACAAGGTCTTGTAAAAATGAAATTTTGATCTTTGTTCATCTGGGCTTCTCTTGGAGCTGTTTGTTTTGGGGGGTCTTGAGCACCCGAATTGGCAGCAGCTCTGCTTGGCCTCCACTGGGAGCCATTGGGAGATGGGCAGATGGCTTCTCTGAGCGGCAATCTTTCAGGAGCTGTACTGATTGAAAGAGAGATTTCTCAATAATCTCATTTCTGAGTGGAACCCACGGTGATGAATGAAAGCTTATGGAATACACTGGGGGAACTTTCAGTGGCAACTCTTCTCTATTCGGCATCTCTAGCACTACTGACTTTATTGAAGCCCACCTGTGGTTAACAGCACTCAAAGGGTGGAGACTCTGGATCAGGTAAAAGGGGAACAGGTTCCCCTTGTTTCCACCATGGACATGCCTGTTCTGGAGCCCATTGGTCTACAGCTTTGTCCCAGGAAAGTGAGGGGCTGACGTGGATTGAGTAGGCAGAGAGCTTTCAAACACTTTAGGATCTCAACATATGTTCTCTCCAGGCCCTCGAGGTAGAGGCCTCACTTCCCAGCAAAGTGTAGAAAACTTAAAATTGGATTTAGTTGCTAAGTGATCCAGAGAAAATGGGCCTTACCCTCCTGGAGTCTAGTTTGACAAGAACTACTTCGTAGTCAAAAACCAAATCAAAACAAAACACCCCAAAACCCAAACCAGATAACCACACACACAAATAAACTGGATTGGTGAAGACCTGTGCAAACAAAAAAAATCAGAAGCACCCTGCTGGGACCTTATAAAATGTAAAGTCTGTTATAAATTTTCCTTTGCCTGGAAAACACATAGTTGTAATAAAACTTAGTGGGATGGCCTAAATGTTACCGACAGATTTGGTAATAAAAAGAGACTTCAAGACACTGGAGGCACAAACCTGGGGACTCAGATTCTAGTTGAGCTCTTGATGGTGTATTTTCCCAGCTCTGAAAGCCCCTGCCCCAACGCTTGCAGAACCCAGTGGCTCTCAGGGAAGCCCCTCACATAGTGTGAGGCTGTAACACCTTATGTTAAACACTGCAGCTGAGTATCAGCCAGACATGGATCATGTGTGCCCACGGCTGTGAGTGAACTCTCGGAACGATGGTTCTCAGTCCTGGCAACTTACTCTTATTGACTATGAACATCTATAGACTGGCTGGACAAGGATGATAGTTTATCCCATCTCAGATGGGAGACATCTCTCTGCTTCTCCCAAATGCAGGTTTACAAGTTTTTAGACATTCTATAGAAAATGTAAGCCTGATGACCAACTGACGCCTCGGCTTGTCAGACCCAGGTTTTAAGTGAGAAACAGGCAGGTTTGTTTTTTGTTTTTGTTTTTACTTTGTAACCAGTTCCCACCTTGGGGTGAAGTCCACCAGGAACAGTACTAGATCATGTGCTGTTTTGTTGACTCTTCTGTAGCCTTCATATTGACTATGAACTAATACATGGGCTCATCCAAGACCCACAGTTATTGATACTTGTACATAGTTGGTACTACAACTTTGTAATAGCAGTTAGGGTCAGCAGTTGTAGCAGTAAAATCAGGAAAGTGTTTGAACTCCATCATTTCAATTTGTTTCTTAATGGATTGAAATCACCTTTTGGATGAATGGGACATGGACACTTCCCCTGCCCCCATTGTGATGTATGGGAAGACACACATTGTTTTACATTCAGATCATACTTTTCACTGCCTTGAACTAGGAGTGACCTGGAGAAACAAGGGGTCTCATACCTGCCTACCTACTGCCAGCAGGAGACATCCAGAGCGATGATCATAGAAACAACATCACCAATGTTGGTAGCTGTTTCTTATTCTTTAAATTGCTTTATAAACAAAAGTCATACATGATTAGGAGTATGAACTTTGGCTCCCGCTGCCTGGGTTCAAATCAGGTTTTGTCTCCTATTAGTTAGGTGACCCTGTGCCTCATTCACTCCATCAATGAGCAGGAACAAGGTTTAGCTCCTCAGTGAGTTCACATGACTTAATCCCTGTCAGGTCCTGAGAGTAGCCTGGCATATGCAAAGGTTAGCCATGAAAGCCTGTACATTTTGATTCTGTGCACATCAACTGAAAATTTCCAGGCTGAAATTCTCGTGGCTAGTCTCCATGGTGTGGCCTAGTTCACCTCTGCATCTGTGGCTGGGACTGACCCAGGACTCTTTACTAAGGAAATCTTCGATTTCCTGCCTGTTGGAGTCTCCAGATGGAAGGGGGAGGGCTCCCCCTCAGCCATTCTCAGTGGGTGCTCCTTGGCTCAGCTCCTCCAGGAGGACACTGCCCTTACTCTTGGCTCTGCTGCTGATTAAGGCATATGAGTTTGAAATGGCAGACCACACTAGTTGAACCATAGGTGCTTTTTGGGGTGAACTTCACTGAGCTCATTGTCTTTCAATATTGATTTTAAAAAACCTCTGCTAAGAGAAACACTATCTAAGGAGATTGTTCAAATGACAATCTGGAATCCAAAGTCTCATCTAAAATGTATCCCTGATCAATTCCTATCACTAGGATTGGGCACTGAGCCCTCATCACATGTCCTTCCCATGTCCCTCTCTGGACGCCTACTGCTTTCCCTGAATTGTCTTTGGTGGGGTGCTCCCAGCCTGTATTGGGAGTGGTTGAAAACAAAACTCAGCGTGTTTCCTACAAGGGTGCTGCTCATTGCATCATGTGAGGTCCTCCTTCAGCAGCTTCCGTGGAGACGTTTCTCTCTGGTCTTAGCTCTACCTCTGCTTATCTGATGTTTCTCTCCACAGCCCCTGTGAATTATATAAATGACCAACTCTCCCTTTCCACATTGGCTTCTACGTTTGAGGACAAGTGTGGGCCAACTCTTAGAGCTTTTTCATCTTCACTTTTCCAGCCTCATTTCTGGCTTCTGCTTTATCCCTACCTTAATTCCTTTTCTTTTTTGCTGTCCGTTTCCCCCTTTATCTTGTTGCCCTAATGTAATCTCATAAGCCTCCTGAAAACTTACCTGGAGCAAGGTGGGGCTATCCATGAATAAAGAAGTAACTCTAAGGAAGAGGTGTTGTCATCCGCACTTTAGAGAAGAAGAAACTGAGGGTCTGAAGGGCCAACCAACTTGCCTAGTGCCATAAAGCTAGTAGTGAGGAGATGGCCACGGTCAAGCTCAGGCGTGGCTGACTCTGTAGCCTGTTCCATCTTCACTCCCCTCCTTTGAAATATTCAGAAACAGTCTCAGAAAGAGGTATACTGGGGCATTAGAGGAGCCGCTGATAGAAGAGGATGGTGGGATAAAACTGATGAGAACTGAAAGTTATACTTCTCTTTTTATCTAGAAAGGACATATTTATGGAACATTGGTCACCAGGGCATAAGTAATCTATAGAGTCAATCCTAATTGCATTGTAACCTTGATGAACAGAAACTGGTTAGTTTGGATAATTGGATTGTCAAGTTAACTGAGAGTCAACTCCATAGACTGCACTTTCCCACCCTGACTGTTGAAAGTGTTCTGTCATCTCTGACTACTCTTCTGCTTTAGGTACTACATCGTAATGCACACGTGGGACCTCTATTAAAATTCTAGACTCCATTCAACCCCTAATGTGCCACTCAGATCATAGCAGGCCCTCATGGTTCTTGATTCTGTTGAATGTCTGGAGTCTTCTTGGGTGTGGGGTCATGCTTGTATTTATTGGTTCTCTCTGAGCCTGATGTAGATGGACATGCAGACTGTGGGGAGGACACCCATCCCACTGCAAACATGCATGAGTTCCTGAACCCACCCGCTGGCCATTTAGTCCACTGGCCTGCAATGAGGGGAATCTCCACAATACCACAGTCTGAGACAAGTCCATTTTGCTGTGATTTGCCCGTTTCACTTAAAATATAAGCTCAATAATTCTGTTTCAGTTACTTGAGAGTCCATGTTGGAAGGTTTCTGGCTAATCAAGATTTTGTTTGCCTCTATGACTTTCTCATTATCCACAATCAATTACTGAATTCCTTCTGGTGCCCAGAAAATCATGCTTGGCTTTGAGAGTAAAAATGTATGAGGACTAGAAAAGCCCAATTTCATGGTGATGAACTGACTGCGCCGGCTGTGGTTGGTTGTACACTGAAGGCAACATGAATCTCTCCTGTGGAATATTGGAAAAAGAACTGGCTTTGGTCTCAGATCCACGACTGACCTTCTGTAAGACTCATGGGTGGTTCCTTACCCCGGATGAACCTCAGTTTCCTCCTCTGCACAGTAGGGACGGTAAAAAGATAAGAGAGAATACTCATGAAACCCTGGCACATAATAGAGGCTCAATATATTGTAGCTGGTAATACTGTGCCCCTGAGCATCCTCTGCTCAGAAAAACAGGGAGGACTCCCTTTCAGAACTGATTTGAGAATGAGTATAACTTCTGTGAGTTCCCTTTGGATGCAGGTGGAAGGGCCAACTCCACTGGAAGCTACAGTCTAGGACAGTGATGGCAAACCTTTTGAGCTCGGCGTGTCAGCGTTTTGAAAAACCCTAACTTAACTCTGGTGCCGTGTCACATATAGAAATTTTTTGATATTTGCAACCATAGTAAAACAAAGATTTATATTTTTTATATATTTTTTATATATTTAAATGCCATTTAACAAAGAAAAATCAACCAAAAAATGAGTTCACGTGTCTCCTCTGACACGCGTGTCATAGGTTCGCCATCACTGGTCTAGGGTCACATGTCTATGAATAGCCAGTGTAAATACACAATTGAGTGGAACCGTCCGCATCAGCAAAGACATCTGTGAGCTGCTGTCAGGCAGGTGCAGCAGCCAGTGTCCCTCCCACTCATCAAACCGGGCAGCGCCCCACAGATGAACACTGTGCGCCGTGCTTGTTACACACACTTTATGCTGAAAAAGAGCAAATCAGTAGGAGAAAATGTGGATTTGTCCTGCTGAGACGAGGGCTGGGGCTGCAGGGAGGAGAGCCGGGTGGAGAAGGGATGCTGCAGACGGGCAGAGAGGGGTCCCTTCTCTCGGGGTGGGGAACTTCCCAAGTCCAGAAAGCCTCTCTGCATTCCACAGGTGGAAATGACACCCACAAAACTGGGATACGGAATTGAGGACTTTTCTTGCTCTGGTTATGTCCTTGGTCCCCACCTGGGCAGCCTAACCTCCAGTTCTTTCGTTTCTCTCTCCCTCTCTCCTTCTATCTCTTTTCTTTCCCTTTTCTTCCTTTGCAGCCTGATTTTCTCTCCTCCCCTCTACTCTCCCTTGCCTCCCTGCACCCCTTCCTCCTGCTCTCCTTTTCCAAACTCTAGGTTGATGCACAGGTACCTCTTTCACTAACTGAACTCCTCCATTGCCCCCACCCCTTACCAAGCCCTTAACACCCAGTTGCTCCGTGGGACACACACTTAGCCTGTTATAGCTGCAGTTCAGCTGCCAAGTCCTGAGCTGACTAATCCTGCAGGGAGGGGTGGGTGCAGAGGTCTGGGGAAATGCAGGCTGATGCCCTCCACCCACTCTCCTGGCAGGTCTATCCTCACCGAGCTCCAGCCTCCCATCCTATCCTCCAGGATCCTTCACACTGAACCCTGGGACCTCGGCTAGGCAGCCCCAAGAGGGGGAAGAGAGCCACCCTTGCCCCTCTCTGTTATCAGCAATGGAGGGCTGAGCATCTCTGGTGCATGGGCAGGGTTGCTGGGAAAGTGGCCCCAGGAGCTCCAGGGGCCAGGTGTCTCTGGCTTCACCCGCCAATGCTGTAACCAGTAGGCACTCCAACCCAGCTGACCTGGGGTCAGAGTATCCCACCTCCCCCACATTGGCCACATTGCTCTACACCCACCCCATTCCGAGGAGATCAGAGAGGGGAGTCAGTCTCCATTGCCATGAGGACCAATGCTTACCTGTCCATTGGACAGCTCTGTGTGGGCAGATGGGGCCCGTGCCTTCTCTTCTCTGGCTGACTCAGGCTTGTAAGTTCCCCTTTCTCCAGCAAAGCCTAGTCCTTAATCCCTGCCATGGGGTATTGTCCCTAATCCTGGTGCACCAAGGGTGCCCCATAGGGACTCACCTGGCATGAGATGCCCTAAGGAAACTGGGCACTCCGGCAGAGGTTGCCATAGCCCATGGGGCCAGGCTGAGCAGAGAGAATCCTGAAGACTTCCTAGCTCAGGCTGCCATCACAAGATACCAGGCTTAAGCAACAGATATTCATTTCTCACGGTTCTGGAGGCTATAAAATCAAGGTGCTGGCCAAGTGGCTTCTGTGCGGCAGCTTCCTGGCTTGTAGACGGCCGCTTCCTTGCTGTGTCCTCATGTGGCCTGTACTCTGTGTTTTCAGAGATCAATCTCTGGTGTATCTCCCTCTCCTTATTAGGAAACCAGCACTACAGAATTGGAACCCAGCCTCTGACCTCATTTAACCTTAATTACCTCCTGAAGGGCTCTATCTTCAAAGGCAGTCACATGGGTGGTTAAGGTTCCCACACACAAACTTTGGGGAACACACAGTGCATAAGATCTCCATGCCACTGGAAGGCAGCCGTTAAAAAGCTGTCACCGCTCTCGTTCTGCCTCCCTGCCCCACGCAGGAGAAGAGGGAGAGGGAGGAGGGGGTTTGCACCCTGCGCTCCCCCTACCCCTCCAGGTACTCCAGGGAGAGGAAAAAAAGATGTGAACAACCAGATCACATCCTTTCACCCTGTCAGGTCCTGGAGCTGCAGCCTGTCCAGGCTGAAGAGGGGAAGAGCTTTAAATGGACCCAGATTGAAGCACACAATGGACTGAGATTTTCAATCATCAAAATGGACCAGAACATTAGAGAATCTGCCCAAGGTGCCAGCAAGGGACCTGCTGCGCATGGAGGGGAGGGACTGGACTTAGCGACCGCTCCACTCAGACTGCTGACTGACCAGCTCCATCCCTGGGAGACAAGGCCCTTTGCATGAGGAGAACTTCTTGTCACCCACAGACTCTCCTGATTCGAAAATGCACCAGGCATGCCCATTCTCTTAAAGTGTGAAGCCTGGAGGGCTAGGCTCCCAGGGCACAGAGCCTGGGCCAGGGGGGTGGGAGGGCGGGTTGGGGAGGTGGTGGAGGGAAGATGGGGCACAGAGCAGGCTTGGGGCTCTCAGGCACTTCCCAGAGGCGGGCCTGGAGGGAATGGACAATCAGAGGCCATTGGGAGACAAGGACGAAAGGCCTGGAGGCAGGAGAGCCTGATCTGGGCCAGAATCTATGTGGTTCAGCCTAGGGCAGTGGGTTCCTGGCTCCGGGGTTCAGGTACCTAAGACATAGATACTAGTTGGAAATCGATATAGGATTACCAGCTTTGTGTTTTGCCAAGAAATGACATAAAGAACCCCCCTGCATCTCTTATCATCACCCTTTCCTGAAAGAAAGGAGATTTGAACATCCTAGCCCCAAACACAAGGAGAGAGAAGGGGCGTAATCTCAGAATGGCGTGGGCTCCTGTACACTGAATAAGTATAGCATTGGGGAAATTCCCTGCGCTGCCTTTTTTAAATGTTTTAACTAATTTTGCTGAGACTGGTGAAAACTTCAGTAACCTCAGCTGAAGCTGGGCTGCCTGTGCCTGTGTGTGAATGTGTATGTGGGTGTGAGTCCATGCGTGGCAAAAGGGAAGTGCGTAAATGTCTCCATACGGGGGAGAGTGTGCGTGTTTGGCCATGCATGTGTTGGGGACAGGGAGGAGGGGAGACTTGTGAGTGTGATGGGAGGGGCTGGGGGGCTGCTGCTGCAGGAGCTGGGGTTTGTACCCGGTCCTAGGACCGTGGCTGCTTAGAGCCCGTCCATAATTACAGGGGACATTTTTCCTTTGTTCCCTCTCTGCCCTCACTCCCCCATGTGCTCTCTTTACTCCTCTCCTCCCCCACTCGAACGGCCATGTTGAGCTGACCCCCAGCCCGTCCCCTGGTCGGAGGAGAGGCCAGTGAGTAGCTGCCAGGCTCCCCGCATCCTGCCCAGAAGAACTGTTTCTCTGTACAGGAGCCTTCCCATCCTCCTGACACAGTCGCTCAGGGATGCAAAACTGGGCTGAGTCCTTACTCAGCAAAGGACTCCGTCCCTCGGGCCTGGTCCTGCCTCAGCAGCTCACATGGTTTATGACCTTGACTCAGCGACAGTGCCCTTCAACGCCCCTGGCTGGGACAGAGCCCCAGGTGACCTCGAGCTGGTGGGACATCTCGGCCCTCTCTCCTTGTTCATTGGGGCAGAGCCACCTGACCTTGGTCCAAACCCCTGGACTGGGCTTGGGGTTCTCCCTCACTGGTCCCAAACCAACTCTTGGCCCCTGTGCCTCACCCGTCCCCTGGGGAAATGACTTGCTCCATCCTGGCTGAGTGCCACCCAAACCCTCCAAAATTCTGCACCATCTCTTGCCTCCATGACTTCGTATAGTTATCTTTTCCTGAGAAGACTGTCCTCCCAAACACTAGCCCAACTTCAAAGGTCAGCTAAGATGCCACTTCCTCCAGGAAGCCTTCCTGTACCACTGCAATGAATGCCAACTTTACCCACCAGAGTAAAAGGAGCATGGGAATGAATCCTTCCCCATCTTTTAAAACACGTGCTCCCTGCTTCAGGCACCTGGCTTACCTTTCAGGCATGGCTTTATTTGAGATTTTAACCCCCCTGCTGAATTTGCCCAGTTGTTTATAAAGCCACACTTTTGATTTTACTGTTTTTAAGTTTGTCTTTTTATGGAGTCATTTTTCAATGCTTATTATTTCTCATTGATTTTACATTTCTGCTTAGTGTTTACTGTTAGAGAGGGAATAGGAAATGGAGCAGGAGGGGCAGGGATGGGAGTCCAGTGGCCCCAGTCAGGAATGGGGTCCTGGGGCCTCTGGCTTTATGGGGGTGGGGAGGCAGTCAGTCATTAAGCAGGAGGGAGCCAGGTTTGGTCCCAGCTGCAATCCTCAGCCGCTCAAAACTGGGGGATCCATTTCACCTCTGTGAGCCTCAGTTTTAAAATCTGTAACTAGAGATTAAAAATATCCATGTACACTGAGTTGTTGTGAGAAGTCAGCTGGATAATGCCTGTAGGGAATGCAGTGTGTGTGGGCCATACTAGGCACTCAAAGTAAAATTTCTCCTTATTATTATTCCCCAAATGGGGTTCCATGAGAAGCAGGACCTCCAGTAGCCAGCAGGGGGCCTTTCAGGGAATTAGAGAAGGGCGCCCCCTCTGGACAGACCTGGGTGGCAGGTGGAGCTTGGCTGGGCAGAGGCCTCAGAGTGAGTGGAAGGTCCGCAGCCAACCTCATGCTTAACTCCTGGGCAGGTTATCGGCACGTGAGCCACAGAGCCAGCCTCCAAGGCAGCTCAGGGGAACTGCTGGGAAAGGTGTTTGCGCGCAGAATCTTCTGTTTGGGGGCGGGGGGCACCCACTGCTCTTTTTCCATGTTCTGTGTGTGCCACGTTCCTCTATGTCAGCAACTTCATGTGGTGTGCTGCAAGAATTTTTAAAACATGTGATAGCTGACTATTTCATCAGGGGCACCGACTTCTTTTCCCTTGGATAAAAAAATGACAATGGCCAACATAGCAATAGCCATCCGGTGGGAATGAATCGAAATTATACCTATATTTTGGTCAGTTTGGCAAAGAATGTATTTTGTGTACGCTGCAGAATCTTGTTACTTAGGTTCTGTGTGCCATGGGATGAAAAAGGCTGACAATCGCCGCTCTGTGTGAGCACGGGCCCCTCAAGGAAAGGGACTCCCACTTCTCTTTATATGTCTTGCTCTGCCCTCTGCTCCCTAGCATATGGAGGTGCATAATAAATG
This sequence comes from Myotis lucifugus, assembly GCF_000147115.1. NCBI lineage: Eukaryota > Metazoa > Chordata > Mammalia > Chiroptera > Vespertilionidae > Myotis > Myotis lucifugus. The sequence goes on from NW_005871493.1 coordinate 413,060, forward strand.
CTTATTTTGGAGGCCACACGTGTGAGGGGCCTGGGAGAAGAGGCCGAGAAGGAAGGGAGAATGGCCTGTGACACCCTCACGCGACACCCACTCAGGGTTCTCCAACTTCAGTATCAAGTCCACAGCACCCTTAACTGGCCACATGCACTGCAGCGGAACTTCTGCTCACACGCTGTCCTTGTGTGACTTTCTGAGGACCCTGCCCCAGGATCACTGCATATGTAATGCTAAGCACTCTCCCCCGTCCCGCCTCCCCCCAGGCTGCCCCTCCCAGCCTTAGTTTCCTCATTAGATAGGTTGTTTAAACTTTTAGAAAAAGATGATATGAATAGTAACGTTCTCATAGGGTTATTGCAAGGATTAAAAGCAACAATGCAGTAAAACCACACCAGTGCTTAGCACAGGGTCTGATAAGCTCCAATAGAGAAAGCACTAGCTGTGCATTCCCCTCTCTCTGGCGACTCCTCAGAGAGCGCCAGGAACAGAGCCAGATTGTCCCCATTTTTCACTGGGGACACTGAGGCTTTAGACGATGGGATCCTGTGCCAGTCACTCCGATTCCAAACAGCACAGTTAAAATACAAATACTAGAGGCCCCGGTGCACAAAATTCGTTAATGGGGGTGTCCCTCAGCCAGGCCTGCACCCTCTCTAATCCAGGACCCCTCGGGGGATGTCCGCTGCCTCTCGTAATCCGGGACTGCTGGCTCTTAACTGCTCACCTGCCTCCCTGCCTGATCGCCCCTAACCCCTCTGCCTGCCTTTCTGCCTGATCGCCCCTAAGTGCTCCCCTACTGCCCTGATTGCCCCTAATTGCTCCCCTGCTGGCCTGATCACCCCTAACTACCTCTGCCTCACCACACACCAGGGACCCAGGATTCCTTCCCTCTGGCCAGCCACAGGCACCCAAGACCCAAGCCGGCTTCGCCTGGGCCGCAGCCTTAGGTGCTGGCACCCGGGACTGTGGGGTGGGTGGCTTGTCCCTCTTCCAGGCCGCAGCCCCAGCCACTGGCACCTGGGACCATAGGGCAGGTGACTTGTCCCTCTACTGGGCAGCAGCCACAGCTGCTGGCGCCCGGGAACACGAGTGTGCGGCTTCTCCCTGGGACCGTGGGGCATGAGGCTTGTCCTTCTCCTGGGCCACAGCTTGGCTGGTCCCCATATCTTTCTTACAAGCTCATTTGTGCTTGCCCCATTCCTCTCTCCCCAGTGTTGAGTGTCTGAGATGTTAGGGAGTGATGGCGTGAGGGTGTGATGACCATTTGCATATTAGCTATTTATTATATAGGATATATATATATATATATATATATATATATATATATATATATAATTTTTAAAATATATATTTTTATTGATTTCAGAGAGGAAAGGAGGGAGCAAGAGAGATAGAAACATTGAGAGAGAATCATTGATCAGAGAGAGAGAGAATCATTGATCAGCTGAGAATCATTGATCAGCTGCCTCCTGCTTGCCCCCTACTGGGGATCAAGCCCACAACCAGGGCATGTGCCCTGACCTGGAATGGAACCATGACCTCCTAGTTCACAGGTCGATGCTCAGTGGCTGAGCCATGCCAGTTTTGCAGCCAGGCTGCTCTGCTAAAGGCTGGTGCTTTTCCTGGATGAGAGTAAACAAACAAATGGAGGCATGGGAGGCCTTTAAAAAAATGCTTATAAAAATACTTAAATTATTTTCCCACATTCATTAAAAACAACATTAACTTCCATTGTCATTATTTTCAGCAATGTTACCAAGCTGCCCGTGAACTTTTCTTCGCACATGAATTGCTTGGGTGGTTAATTATTTGCTATTAATTTGGGTGAGGCTTTCTGCAAAGTGACAGCTCCAAAGAGCCATTTACCTGTTTATTCACATTTTCCACCAAACACCTATTTTTCTTTACAACAAACCCGTTATTAAATATGCAGCCGTTTTTATTTTTTTATTTTTACAAAGAAACCCTGACCTGTGAAAGCCCCTTTCTTTTCATCCTGGTTTCAAAACAATTCATTCATGCACTTTAGAAGCTATGCAAATGAGCTCCGCTTGATTTTAGGGGGGTTTCTCCGGAATTGATTTTGGGATTCTGTATTAATTACTACTACACAGGCATAGAGGCTGTCACATAATGGATATATTTAGCAAGAATGACAAGGCTGATAATTATGCTCAAGAAGCCTTAGAACAGGGAATGCTTACTTTGATGTTTAATTTCGACAGACTTCTTTAGTTTGTCCAATTTAATCAAAAGCAATCAAAATACACTGGTGTGAATTACACCAAATTATTTTCAAACCAATGGAAACATCTCGTCTTTCAAATGCGGATGTTGAACTGGTGTTTCTGAATGAGCCACTCAAAGCAAGGAAGGGGGGCGGTTTGGAGTGTGTGCAGTTGTCCAGGCTTGAATCCGGATCTGAGTAAAGGCTGGGAGGGATTCCATAAGGAACTAAGCTTTCAGAAATGACTAAAACTTTAGTTCTTACAAGAACTGAAGACCCAGGAATGACCCGGGCAAACCCACTCTGACTTCAACCCAGCTTCTCATGGCCTCAGTTTCCTGTTCCGTTCAACAGCCTAATTCTTGCCTTGCTACTATTATTTGTAAAGAACAACTTACCTGTGTCATATTTATTGAGTGTTCACTCTGCGCCAAGTCCTGTGAGTCCCTTATTCCCTTCAACCTGCTGATGGCTTGTGAGGTTGGCGCCACCAGTGAACAGATCAGGACTCGCTCAGTTCCAAGACACTGGGAGCCAGGTGCTTTCTCCGTAGTTTACGCCTGTAGGGAAGTTGTGTTTAATTTGGCAAACTTCTTCGGTTTGACAACTTAATCAGGAGCAATCAAAATATGCTTATGAACATATAGAAAATTAATTTCAAGCCAATGCAAAAGATTATACTTCCTTACCATGGAGAATCAAGTGAGAAAATGGATGTGAATATATTTATAAAATGTTGACTGCTATGCAAATGAGCAGAGCAGTGACAGAGCGAGTCTAACAGAGGCCAATCCTACATAGGAAGACACTCAATTCCTCCAGCGCATGACTCATTTTAAGGGAGGCTAAGCTTTATATTATGAGATTTGTAATTCAGGGGGGCCATTGAGTCACTCAAACATTGATTCATTGAACATGTTTTCTGAGTTTATTTACCAAGATCAAGGTGTGAGGAGGGGGACACGAAGTTTGGTAAGATGCTGTCTTGAAGCCCAGGATGCATCAATAGCAAATCAATTGTTCATGATAGTCAAAGACTCCATGGAGTAGGACCAAATGATGGCACTTGTTTGGTGCTGTTTTAAGGATAGAAACCGAGTCTGTCCCATTTACCAGTGTATCCCCAGCACATGGCATGCAGACTCGACGCAGAAAGTATTTGATAGATTTGGTTAAATGAATGAATTATTAATGGGTCCTGGATATCAGGCTGGGCATTAAGAGTGGATAGCAGTCAGTTGAACTCGGTAAAGAGGTGCCCGGTCATTCTGGGTGGGGAGATTCTGAAAGACACCCCAGGATGAAGGAGCAGCAGGAGGTGTTAGGGTGGCACGGCTAGTTGGGTCTGGCTGAGACACAGGGTGTGTGGATCACAGCATTGACTGTGGCCAGAGGGGCTGGGCTACAGAGGGTGAACGTTATTCGGCACAATTTGGAGGAGGGGGCATGACCTAACCTGCTGAGACGGTCTGGATCTGTGGCAGGTAATTTGAGGGCCAGAGTGCCCCAGTCCTGAATCTTTTTGACAACTTTGCTAATTTGGACGAGTTACTTAACTTCTCTCCATCTTGAGCAGCCCAGTGTAAAATGGGGCTGATAATCGTCTTGTTTTAAGGGGCTGTTGTTAGGTGTAAAGCATTTAGACCCACACCAGCCATGTAGTTAGCTCTGAGTTGGTGCTAGCTGTTATTATTAGTTGGTGTTCAATGGCCCTGGTGGGGACCCTAGCTTTGCCACCCTCAGCTCTGTGACCTTGACATCATGACAGAAGCTCTCCGAGCCTCACTTTCCTCTTTTGTAAACAGGGCAGTAGAAGTGCACCTGCCCAGAGGGAGGGTCAGGTGAGTGCAAACCCTTTGCATAGTGAGAACGAAGCAACCAGACGATGGCCTGGATTAGGAAGATGGCTTCGTGTGGAGAGGAAGCTTGGATGAGACAGGAAAGGTGGGGACGTGCTGGGGGGCTGTCTCAATTGCCACTGGGCTGGGGGAATGTCAAGGGGGAAAAAAAGAGGAGACATATGTAATACTCTTTGTAATACTGTAATACTTTAAGCAATAAAGCAAAATATATAATAAATAAATAAATAAATAAACAACTAAAAAAAAAAGATGGTGAGCTAAGCTGTGTGAAGCAAGGACGGAAGCAGTGGCTGAGGTGATGGACAGAAAAGGAAAGACGAATGTGAGAGACTTGCCTGTGGGACCTGGAGGCGTACTGGAGGGAAGAGAAGAGGAGGACAGTGAGGTTTCTTCGCTGGCTCCTGAGAGTATGTGCGCGCAGGCGCTGGGATGAACTCAGCAGGAGCAGGTTGAGGATGAGAACTGAGAAGATGGACTCGCTGGTGAGGCAGACTTACTGTGGAGAGGGCTTCAGAGCACATCTCTTTCCGCTAATCACATTGTAACAGAATCTGCATTTCTTAAGGAGATGAATTTACCCAGATTATTTCTTTTTTCAAAAATATGTTTTTATTGATTTCAGAGAGAGGAAGAGAGAGTGATAGAAACATCAATGATGAGAGAGAATCATTGATTGGCTGCCTCCTACATGCCCCCTACTGGGGATTGAGCCCACAACCCTGGCATATGCCCTGACCAGGAATTGAACCCTAATCTCCTGATAGGTTGACACTCAACCACTGAGCCACACTGGCTGGACCCCACATTATTTCTTTTATTAATTATGGTAAAATGTACATAACAGAATGTATCATTTTCACAATTTTAAGTGTATAGCTCAGTGGCATTAAGTACATTCACATTGCCGTGCAATGATCACCACCATCCAGTCCCAGAACTTTTCATCTTCCCAAACTGAAAGTCTGTATCCCCCACCTCCCAGCCCCTGGCGAACACCATTCATAGATATTTCCTGCCTCTGTTATGCATGTGATGACTCTAGGAACCTCATTTAAATGTAATCAGAGAATATTTGTCCTTTTGTGACTGGCTTATTTCACTTAGCATAATGTTCTCAAGGATCATTCATATTATAACGTATGTCCAAAGGTTGAACAATGTCTATTGTATGTATAAACCACATTTTGTTTATCCATTCATGTGTCGATGGGCATTTGGTTTGCTTCCACCTTTTGGTTATTGTAAAGAATGTTTCTGTGAATATAAGGGTCTAAATATCTATTCAAATGCCCGCTTTCAATTCTTTTGTGTCTGCACCCAGTAGAATTGCTGTATTGTACCACAATTTCAAGTTTAGTTTTTTAGGAACCACCATACAATTTGCCACAGCAGTTACATCATTTTGCATTATGCCAGCAACGTACAAGCTTCTGATTTCTCCACATCCTCACCAGCACTTGCTATCTTCTGTTTTATTATTTTTAATAGCCATTCTGATGGGTGGGAAGTGACATCTCACTGTAGTTTGATTAGCTTTTTCCTGATGGTTAGTGATGTTGAGCATCTTTCTATGTGTTAATTGACCATTTGTATATCTTCTTTGGAGAAATGTCTTAAGTCTTTTGTCCATTTTTGAATTGAGCTGTTTTTGGTGGGGTTGTTGAATTGTAGTTCTTTATATATTCTGGATATTAATCCCTTATCTGGTAAATAATTTGCAAACTTTTCTCCCAGGCCTTCTGACTTTCCTGATAGTGTACTTTGATACATGAAAGTTGTAAATTTTGATGAAGTGCAAGTTCATATTGTTGTCTATGCTTTTGGTGTCATATCGAAGCACATTACTTCTCCCATCATGTGAGAAAGAGTCACATTGTTATGCTAAGTTTCTGGGATAATATTGCAACTAGGCATCTGAGCAAATCTATTTTACAATTCTCTTGGGTTGTTTTAAGTATTAGACAGATGGATGTACAATGCCAAGCTTGCAATCCTTGTACTTTCCCTCCTGGATTTTCTTGTGTGTATTAATGGTCCCATCAATCTTCTAGTTCCCAGGACTGAAAACAGTGATTCCGACTTCCTGTCTCTTTCCCTTCATAGCTGCTGTAGAAACTGGGAGATGGTTTCCCTTATTCTCCTGGGCAGCCAGACCACGTAGTGCTTCCCAGCCTCCTGTTAGATGAATGAGCTCTGGCCAGCAAAACATGGGCGGAGGATGTTTACCACCTTCTGGGCTGGAAATAAAAGTGTCTATACAACTTTCTATGCTCGCTCTTCCTCGTCTGCTGGCTGTATGCAGACTGCAGGCATACCAGTGGAGGACTTGGTGGACTGTGTTGTAGCAACTAAGTAGAAGGGGCCCGATGGACTGCACGGATGAAGCCCCTCCATGCACCCACCTTGTACTGTCTTGTGAGTGAGAAATAAACCTTTACTTGTTAAGCCAGTTAAATTCTGTGGTTGCTGGTTATAGCAGTTATTCCGCGCAGACTAATCTATCAGTTCAGGAGTCCCATCGAGGCATCTTCGTACTGTCTCTGCCTGTCCCCTCCATGTGTGCCTGTTTAGGCCATTTTATTGGTCTTGTTGCCGTTCTCCTCACTCCTAAACTACTAGGAGGTTTACTAACTGGATTACCTGGTTCTAATCTTTCCTGCTCCAATTCACCATGCATGCTCACAGAAAAGAAATATTTCGAAGAGGATATAAGTTTTATATGTTTTTGTTTAAAAACCTTTGTTATTCAGGGCCTTTCCCAATAGGATGGCGGCCTCCTGTCCTCGCCTACCCTTCATCCGTCTACACGCATCATCCTTTATGCACTTCTGATTAAAAAAATAAATTGGCCCCATCTATTCCTCTTCCTATCTCCTTATCTAAGGCTTAACTATCCTTCAAGTTCAATGCTCCCACTCCTCCAGGGAGCCTTCAGTGAACTCGTCTTACTCTCTGTCCCATAGCTTGGGCACGAGATATGTTGCTCTTTATACACATCTTTTCATGCTTAATGTCTTCACTAGACCAGAGACTCACAACCTTGGGTTCATCAATGGGATACGTGAGCCCCCGGAAACTGTGCCAAATTCTCTGTGTGTGCATGCACATGTGTTTTGTTTTGTTTGCAGAGTGGCTGGACTTGCAGACTGCACAGTTCCCTTCCAGTGAAAGTTGCTGCATATCTGTTGTCCTTGGAAAACAATTCACGAGAGCAGGACTGGAGGTAAGAAGAGAGTGGGGTGAAGGCGAAGTCAGCTCACATGGGAAGCCCTTTGTACTCATTCTACCTTAACAGGAGCCACTGCCAAGTTCCTGGGAGGGTCATCAGACTCACAGTGGTGACTCACTGTCATCCCCCCCCACCAGCCACACTTTCAGTCCCATCCCCTTCGGTTCACAGGAGGCAGGGCTTTGTGACATTGACCACAATGAGCCCTTCCCGATTACTTTACTCCCTCCCCACTTCAGAGCTGCTTTGGGCAGAGAACTAGTTGTTGCCAGATGCTGAGGCAGGAGACTAGCTCCCCTGTCCCGGCCATTCCTCCAGGATAATTCACACCAGCCAGCAGCCTCCTCCACCGTTTCATCTCTGCACTCATAAGATCCATCTTCTCTTTAAGATCCATGAGATCTGGGCCGGTGGTGGCCTCTGACACTTGTCCTTTTGAGGGAGTCCTGGCACAAGCCCTCTGGCTCCCTCTCCTCTGCGACTTTACTGTTAGCTCAGCATCCAAGGATCCACTGGCAGCGAGCATCGCCTTCTATCTTTCCCCTCTACAGCTCTTTGAATGTTTAATAAATTCTTAATTAAAAGCTGGGCACCTCATCTATTCCTGTCAATTGCTTCTCTGTTGTGAAGAAGAGAAGCCTACAGGAGGGAAGTGTCGAGCCTGCACCCGACCTCCTTTCGCACCCACCACGGCACACGGGAGCGAGGCGCGCACACGCAACAGGACTCCCTGCTGTATTTACATAATTCTATTGACATTTTGAGGCTAAAATTATGTATGCTACTTTAATTTGCTGTTAAATTAAATTATGAATGTTTGGAATATAGTAATTTCTTTTGTTCTATGAACAGATTGTTTTATATATCTGCCTATATTACCAAGTTATTAATTTAATGATTTCATAATAGCAGCTCATTCCTCTGGGTAATATAAAAGCTGAAGTGCACGCTCCGCACAGCGCAGGCAGACGCTGCTTGCCCTGTGCGAACGGAAGGTTTTAGGAATAAAGATATGAGTTTTGGCAGAATGTTTAAGTGTGCATAGGGGAACTGGAGGGACGTGTCAGGTCAACTCCAGCTTCCCAATCTCATTTTCAAAAGGCAGGACATAGACCATTGCCCATGAGACTGGATGAAAAATAATTTTCTTAAATAAGGCCAAGCACCTGGCTGAACGTGCGCAAGCTTGAGAGCTGCTGCTGCCCACTTACTCGAGCCGCTCTGGACAGAGTGTAGGTTGGGCAGTGGTGTTTCCTCCTGTGGGCTCTTGGGTTATTACCCTGTCAGCATCCTGGAGATGTGCTGCCATGGCAACATGGCATTAGCTGCATCCTTCTGCTCTTAGCTGGCATCCAACCCTATTATGGGGAAAGGGCAAAGGGCTAGCTGCTGTGTGCTGAGGGGGAAGAGCAGGGAGTCTGAATTCAGAGGAGCCGTCTTCCAATCTCAGGACTTATGGCTTGGGCTCCCTGAGCCCCAATCCCCTAATCAATAAAATGGGGGCATTAGGGCAACTGCCCAACCAACTTTGTAGGAGTTGTGTGGCTCAAACAAGAAATGAGATGAGGATGAGAAAATGCTTTGTAATCGGTAACAGACAGGACTCTTTGGGGGTGTGTTGCTTGGGAATGGGGTAGATACTAATGGACTGACTTCACAGACTTTCCATCTCTCAAGGCTCCTACCCTCTCCCACCTGAGACAACCAACCCTACCTATTTCTCTCTTTCCCTTTCAGTCTCCATCTTGCCCTCCTCCAGCAAGTGAGTTAGTCAGCATTAATTTACATCTACAAACCACACCACATTAGAGCAACAATCACCATCATTCTTATAGCCTTGGGGGATTTGCCTCTCTCTGGGCCTGAATTCCTCAGTTGACTCCCTGATTTTAGCTTGATGACTTCTAAGGTCCTCCCCACCTCTGGTAGGTTTGGATTCTCTTACTTTTCAGGAGAAACCACCACAGTGCATTATTTTAGTGAGGAAGGAGGAGCCTCCCAAGGAATCTCAGCATATCTGGTTGTTCTATTGAGCACCTCTAACTCAACAAGCACTAATTTGGACCTGCAGACACAACGGTCTCCAATACAGGTACCTTTTCTGCCTTCTCCATTCCACAGGCTAATGGGAATCAGATGACTAAACAGGTGGTCATGATGCTCTGTGATGAAGGGGGCATTCACCCACCCAGACTGTGGCCAGGAAAGGGGCCAGGAAATCTAGGCTGAGCCCTCAAGGTTGACTCTCGATCAGCCATACATTGAGGGAGTAAAGGGCTGGGAAGAGGAAAGCTGCTTGAGGAAGAACTAAGAGCACTTGGGAGAGGGAGGTAGGAGAGAACAATGCAGTATGGCTGGCCATCAAGTCTGGGTTTGGGGGAGAGTGTGAGATACCAGGCTGGAGAGATCCCCAGGGGCCATATCTGTCAGGCATTGAGAGCCTCGTTAGGCAAAGGGCAATGGGGAGCCACTGAAGAAGAGAAGGGATATGATTTGTACTTCAGAAAGGACATCATGGCTGCCATGGGGAAACAGTTTGTAAGAGGGACAGCTTGGAGGCTGTGGGGAGACCAGGTAGGAGACTGACGCAGTAGTAATCAAGATGAGAGACAATGAGGGTCCATTTAGGTAGTGATGGTGCAGCAGGGAAAAGTACACAGATGCAGGAGATGTTCAGAAAGTAGAATTGATAATGCCTCCTTTAGGCTGCTGGTTAGATGGGGATAAAAATAAAGAGTTGTGAAAGGTGGCTAGCAAAGGTCTTTGAGGTTTCCCTTTGACCTTTGACCCTCTCTGGGTCTTCTATCATTTCTTGAAAGGAAACTCTGACACCAACCCCTCCTCCCATGGCCACCGCACACTGGCACAGGTACAAATGCATGTACTTAGATGCACACACACACAGACACACACACACACACACACACGTCTCATCTCTCATCTGCTCAGTATGCTCAGTAAGGTAGGTAAAAAGTATTTCTTTGTAGAGTTGACAGATTGCCAAGATAAAACGGTGACACTTTCTTCACTTTTTCTTGTCTTTGCATGTCACCTCTGTGAAATATTCCTGATCTCCTCAAAGAAAAAAAAAGAATGCTTTTCTTCTGTGCTTTGTGGACAGACTTTATCATCATCTGTTTCTATGTTAGCATCATGTTAGTTTCATGGTAGTGTGTCTTAATCATTTCTGGATTCCTGGTGCTTAGCACCATGTCAGGTGTAGTCACAGTCATTCTTGTGGAATGATTGATAAGCCAGTGAACCCCAAGGGCAATGGGTCTTATCCTTCATGAAGGGAATTCTGAGGTACCCTCCCCAATGTCCCCCAGAAAAAGCCTGGATCTCCTGTCTTGAGATGTGAGGCAATGGAGTCATCAAAATCTGATGCCCAGCATTCTCTCCAATCATAGAAGTTCCAAAGCCAGACTCCTTTGGGGCCACAGAGAAGAGTTGCAAGTCGCTGCTTTGTAGATGTAAATTAACATTGACTAACTCATTAGATGGAGATGGGCAAGATGGAGACAGAAAGGAAAAGAGAGGAGTAGGTAGGGGTGGTTGTGTCTCAAGGAGGAGAGGGTAGGAGCTGTGAAAGATGGAATGTATGCTCAGGCACTAGATAGGCAGGTGGTGAATGATAGAAAAGGGCAGGCGTGGTACAAAAATGATATGGACGAGCTCAGGGTGAGCCAGGGGCTGGAACTGGAACAGAGATCAGCAGTTGGTGATTTTCCCAGGGCTGTAGGGAAAGACGTCCATGTAGGATTTGTCAACTAGGATTCAGAGGAGTGGAGAGCAACTCTTTCAGGACATCAGGGGAGACAGAGAAGAGCTTGGGCTGGAATATCCATATGGACAACATGTGTTTGCCTTATCAATGGCTATGTTACCTGTGTCCGAGGCTAGAACTTCACTGGTAGCCCATGTAGGTTGAATGAATGCTGGGTGCTGTCTGTGAGAGCCTGCAGAGGCTGAGGGTGCCAGCAGGTGGGAGAGGTGTGCAACCTCCAGGAGCTGGGTCTCAGGACCTAGGAGGAGGCAGATTCGTAGTGGTGGGTTGCATTCCCAGACATCTCTAGCAGGTGCCCCAAGAATCCTGTCAGCGGTAAATTATTGCTTCCACACTGCACATCATGGACCTAGAGAATGGTAACTGGGAGGCCCATAGAGGAAGGGAAAAGAGTGAGAGTCAGGGTCCAGGCTGTGGGTCAAGGTCTCCTAAAGAAGGGGGTAGAAGTGGTCTCCAGGGAAGTGCAGTTGTGGGAGGCTTCAATTTTATTGCAAAATGTAGGGTGTCCTCTTTTGGGGCCACAGAAAAACCACCTTTGTGGGTGAGAATGGAGTCAGGGAGGGGGCTATAGCTAAAATCCAGGAGGGGGAGGGTCTCCTTCACACTGTCCGTCTGCAGCAAAAAAAACCCAGACACGTGTGTGAGGCCATTTGGAGCAATTCGAAGCCTGGAGCCCTGGGCTATTTAATGTTTCCAGCAATGAACTAGATGATGAAACAGATCACGCTCATTAATTTCATAGATGACACCCCGCTGAGGCTGCAGGGGCACCTTGGAGGATCGGATTAGAATTCAAATCGCCTCCAGTAGGTCTTAGAGATTGGTCAGCAACCAACCAAACGAGACTTGAGAAGGACAAGGGCAAAGTGAGGGAAAGGCAGCCACACAAATGCCGAGTCCCACTCCTGCCTGGAACTTGAAAACGTTCTTGACCTCCCTGCCTGATTCATCACGGCTGACATTTGCAGGCAGCTTGCAATGAACTTGGACAGTTCTCTCCTTTGAGCTTCATGACAATCCTCTGAGAGAGGAATTGTTCCGAATAAGTTCATTGGACTTCAGAGATGTTAAAAAATCTGCCCAAGGCCACACAGCTGATAGGTGTCAAAGCCAGATGCGAAGTCTGTTAGCCCTTGACAGCATTCATTTGACACTTACCTCAGAGTGCTTTACTGTATCATCTGATGCTACCTCATTCTGAGGGACGGCCCTTGATCCTTCCCCTTGCCCTCAGGGTAGCTCCCACCCCATCTCTGGCATCAGGTTCCAATCTGAGTAGCCAGGATCCTAGGGTGTATGTGTTCAACCCAATTCTTAACCAGACAAATTCTTGTCATCAGCCTGGATTCATTCTAGCTGGACTAGACCCACTCTGATGACTTGCACACCTTGGGTCAATCCAACTATCCTCACCTGTCTTCCTGGGATGTCGTGGAGGAGCACATTGAAAGTAATTGGAGTATAATTGGGAGCCACTCCAGAAGCCCTGGCCAGGCCCTCAGTTCTGCTTGGCAATAGCCTTCATGTGTCTCTGGTCAGTTCACTTTCCTCAAGGTCCTCTCCTCATTACTGGCCCATTTATTATTATTATTCTATCGAAGAGAAGATGGGGGTCATCTGGAATAATCTCCCTCAGCTCCCCATTCTCACGAACTTCCAACTCATCCAAGTCTACATCGACCCTCACCTCCTCTCCTCTTGGCTCAGGGCGAGGAATGACTTTTCTGCCCACTCATCTCTCCTGTGCTCATAGCCCTTCCTGTCCCACTTCTGCCTGGCGTGCACCCCTCTGAGGCCCACTCAGATAACTCCTAGGGGCTGACACCCAAGAGGACAGAGGTTGAAGGCAGCAATAGAATGAGTCCAACTAGGGGCAGGATGGGCGAGAGGAGAAGCACCAGGGCCAGCTTGTTAAAATCTGCATGGGGAGGCAGTACTGGCTCTGGCATCCTGGTACCAGCTATGTGATGTTCTGGTTCTTAGGTTAAATGACATGTTCAATATTTTACATACATTCCATCACAGGTACCCATTATTACATAATTTAAAAGAATCAAATTTAATGAAGATAGTTCTCCTTCAGCCATGCTACAAGCATCTCATTCTTCCCTCTCTCCTCTAACTTCATTTCTTGTTTTCTCTTCACATATTCATTCCAATGACAAAGCCATGCATGACCCCTACTGTGACCCTTTACAGCCCACACCTCCCCTGACTTTCCCATTGCATTAATGAACCAGCTCCTCATCACCTCCCAAACCCCTTAGAGCTGACCTATTCCTCCGTCCTGATTCTTTCTCCCCTGAGCTCTCTGACTGTCTCCTACTATCTTTGTTGATTCTTCTGCTGAGTGCTTTCACACCACTCCCTCCCAGAGTCCTGTCCCAGAGTCCCCTCTCCCCCTTTCTTCCCACCCCTTCACCAGACCAAGGCTCTTCCATGGCCTGACTTCCACCTACTCACACACTGATCTCCTGGCCACTCCTCTCTCCTGCGTCACATGCTGTACCTTGAACTTCCCACAGACAGCTCCACCTGAGTGCTTCTCCTCTCGCCCATCCTGCCCCTAGTTGGACTCATTCTATTGCCGCCTTCAACCTCTGTCCTCTTGGGTGTCAGCCCCTAGGAGTTATCTGAGACTCCAGTATCTTTCTCTCTTTACTCACATCAAATTGGGGGGTGACTTCATCCCCAGAGTTACTACCTCTGTTCATGGCCGTGGCCTCCTAACTGATCTCTGTCTCCAGCCTTTTTCCTGTTAGTCTCGAGCTGATCTTGCCAACAAGCAAACTTATTCCTGGCACTAATCACACATTCCCAGCCCAGACCCTCTGGCCATGTTACTTCCCCGCTTAAATCCCTGAAATTCCTCTCTGTTACCACAGGTCCAAGTCGAGATTTCCTAGTTCACATGCCCGCATAATCCAATGCCATCTGCCTCTTTAGTGACAGTTCCTGCCCTTGCTATACTTGGCTCCTGCAGGTCACCAGGACACCATGCTGTTCAACCTCCATGTGTTTGCAATGCTGTGCTGGTGCCTTAGTTTCCTGCCTGGAAACTTCACTGAAACCCCCTGGCTTCCAACTATGGGCTGTGGTACAGCTTGGTGACCTAGAGGGCTGGTCCTGGAGTCACATCATTTAGGTTCTGATCCTGGTCTTACCCCTCGGGCTGTGTGATTGGGCTGCCTCCCCTAAGGCTCACTCTCCTGTCTGTGAAGTGGAAATGAGAAAATCGTCTACCTTGTAGGATTATTGTCAGGATTAATCGAGACTCTGTTAAGCACCTACTCGGCTCTGTGCATGGAAAGTTCTTACTGCTTGTGGCCCATCTTCAAAGACTCAGGCCCACTGCCACCTGCTCTGTGAAGAGTCCCTGGCCTTCCAGACAGAGTGAGTGTTACCTCTGATTGGTCCTTAGACTACAATTGTGAGTGTTTGTCTCTCCAAGTACACTGTACAGTATTTGTGTTGTAATCCCCAGGGTCTGACACCATAGTTAATGTTAGACAAATCCCTCACTCATGCCTCAAAGAGGCTTCAGGTAAGGGCTACTGTGATTTTGGACAACTGTTTTGATCCAATTCACTCATCTACAAACTGAGGCCATTGTGGAAAGGATGTTGCATTCTGAACTGGGACTCTTAAATTGGGGGTCACTTTCACATGTGTACCCAAATCCCTAAAATGATCAAATGGAACAGCTGGAAATCAGGACTAGTGAGCAGGATATGTACAGAGCATGGAGCGGTATTACACAGTGTGTGTGCATGTGTGTGCACGCCTGTGCACCCTAGTTGGCAGGTTGGCAACTCTCAGTCTGCTGAGTTGCCTCACTGCTCTTGGCCCGAGGAGCTGGTTGTGGGTGGCTGCAGCTGGCCTGGCCAGCCTCCCTAACAGTGATCTCAGGGGGCAGAAGTCATGTTGCTGCAGCCAAGACCAAAATTCCAGGCCCACTAATGGGTGTGGGGGAGGAGGCTCACAAACAGACAGGCAGCCTTTGTGGGCCCCGTAGAGGTTGCATGCTGCCCCAAGGGCTGCCAGGACATTCTTGTGCCCGGGCTGACCTGGGAAGCAACTGGAACCAGCCCTGGGCAGGTGCCCGTCCAGGCTCCCCAGGCTGGGGTGGCAGGACTGCTCTCTGCCCGAGCACCAGGGTGTAGTGGGAGCAGGGGGAGAGAACACTGGTGCTTATCCACAGCTGTGATCTCTGCCTGGCTGTGGTGCCCTCTGCTCCGTCAATCTCTGTCCACCTGCTGTCTCTGTCCACCTGGGTGTCTCCTCTCCAGTGTCCTTTCAGGGTTCAGAGGGCGTCCTCACATGGGACTAAGGCACCAGCCAGGGAAACAGTTGTCCTGCCTGCTTTTGGCACTCCTCCAGGCCTGCCTTTTGGGCAGCCCCCTCCAAACTGCCTCATGTGGGGTTGGCACTGGCTCTTCCTTTACTGGCCCCTTTGGAATTTTGTAACCCACCTGTGATGGCTCCTTTGAGACCACCTGTGGCATAGTCTCACACCCCATTCACCTGCACATTGGAGGTGCCAACCCCACTCCAGAGAAGGCCTAGACCTGGCATGCATCACTTTTTTGGGGGCAGGGACAGTTTGGACACTCAGCTGGGTCCTTGCGGGAAACTCAGCAGATGTGGTCTCCTATTTCTCTAGCACAGAATCCGGCCAGCCACTGCCTTTTGCCCAGGCACCGAACAGCTCCTGGACCAGAGGGGATGGCTGGTGTGGCGCAGCCAGGACCAGAGGGGATGAGGCCGGATGTGGACCCTGGAGACCAGGAAAAATCAGATTGAGGCAAGAGAGAGTTCAGGACTTCTGGGTAAAGGGACCTGGGGAATGGCATCTTGTCTGCATCCTTCCCATAGCTGCCAATTAACACCAGGCCTGTGCCGGAGGCCACCGCTGCTGCCTGCTAAGCTGTGCCCTGGTCAGGCCCGGCCGACTTGTCGTCTTCGGCATGGCCTTGCAGAGTGAAGACTTTGAAGCTTGTCTTCTAACGACCTTCAGCAGAGAACCCAAGTCAGCCTCGGAGGCAGACATGCCCCACGCTGGCCCTGCCTCCGCCCAGGCAATTAACTGCTGTGTAATTCTGGATCTGTCCCCACAGGCCCCCCTTCCCAGCAACCATGTTGAACAAGAGTCTTTATAGGAGACGGGAAATGACTGTCTGGTCCAGCAGCAGGGAGATGACAGAGGCTGAACGGACGGGCCGTGCGCTTTTAATCATACAGATGCTGCTCTGGGAGCAGATGTAAGACAGATCCCGAGAGCACCCGGAGCCACCGCACCCTGAGAATAAGCAAAGCTGGCATCCAGAAGACAGGAGCTCCTCCAGATCACTACCCCCCGGGGCTGGCCCCGGGCCCTGCCAATTACCCAGCTACCTCCGGGGCTGCTGGGCTCTGCTCTCTGGGAGGGGCCTGGACTAACCCTGCCTTGGGGTGTCCCAAACTGTGACACCTGGGGAGGGGCCTCTGGGAGCACAGGTCTCGGGGTCCACGTCGGGCCCTGACACCCTCCCCGAGTTGTTTTGTGCCTGCAGCCCCACAGCAGCATCCGCAGTTAATCAGAAGCCACGGCTGGCCCGGGAGGCTGATCCCAGAGGAGAGAACCTATTTTGAGCTGCTGAAACGATTAGTGGCACTAATCACACATGCCCAGCCCAGACCCTCTGGCCTACTTCCGGCAGCTCCGAGCTTCCCAGCCCGCACGCTCTTCGCTGCCATCCCTCCTCCTCTTCTCTGAGCCGGCTGGCTGCCCTTGCTTCCAGTGCCCTCTCCCTGCTCTCTCCTCCTCTGGCTTGGAAAAGGAGACCCTGGGAGCTTCTGGGGGCTCCAGTCTGCACCTCCAGGAACCCCCAAAACTTTAAAACCTCCCCAGGAGCTTCCAAAGTGAAACTATCCTGACCCCAAGCTGACCCAGGCGTACTCTCTATAAAGGTGCCAATAAACACAGAAGGAGGGAAGGAGGCTCAGGAGGAGACAGATCCAAGTGTCTTCCATTGGGAAGTGGTGGGAATGGGGTCGTGGGGAAGGGAGTGTGGAATAACCGAGTGGGGGGGGATTCTGTAATCTTGCATTAGTCACTCAATCATGGCGAACTTTAGTCTGCCCATCTATTAACTGGAACAATAACAGAAGCTAGTTCATAGGGTTATTGTAGGGTCAAATGAAATAATGCATGTAAAACACATATCACAGAGTCTGGCGTGTAGTTAGCACTTGATAAAGATCAGCTTTTATCCTATTTTTACTCTTAGACCCTTGCCCTGACCCAGGAGCCCAGCAGACAAGGCTGGGCAATGGATCCCAGGCCAGGTGGGCCGAGGCACCGCTAGAACCAGGAGTGAGCACCTGGGTCTCACGCCTTGTCTCTAACGATGTCCTTAGGCATCTAGGCTGCCCTGTCCTTGGCTGTAGCATTTTCCACATCCTGGGTGTGTTCCCCAGAAATCTCACACTGAGCCTTCTCTCTCTCCATGGTCTGTCCTGTGGGACCGCCCTGTGGCCCTGGGAGGACTTTGTTAGACAATTAGGCTGATAACCCCCAGGCCCAGACGTTTGGAACAATTCCAGCTGGCGGAGAATGTGAAGTGGTCTCTGCTTTTCTTCTTTGTTTAGAGCCTCAACACAATATGGAGTGTACACATGCACACTCACACACTCACACACACACACACACACACACACACACACCACTAAAATCAATGACCTGGCAGCAAACCTCAGTGAGTTGCTGAGCCTTGAACAATTTCAGCCGACTGATGAAGATCCCAAATAATTTCCATCCAAATCTATGTTGCTTGACTTCTAAAGAGATAATGGCCCCTTTGGTGACACATCGTCCTTTCTGTACACAATTTATGGCGGTGTCTCTCCTTTCTGAACTACTGCAAAGTGCAGAGGAAAAACAGCCTTTGAATTACTACTACGCACTCTTGGCTGAGGCGTCAGGCTGTGGCTCCCGGCTGGGCAGCCATGGTGGTGGCTGGGGCCGGAGGACAGGGAGTGGTGGCAGGGAGGAGATGGAGGCGGTCTGAACTTAAAACTCCAAAATTGGTGATATAAACAGCAATCGTAGCTCACATTTACACACTTTTGCAATTGCAAAGCACGTTCACAAGCATGATTTCCATGCAATCTTACAACCTGACATTTGCAGGAGATGAGATTTCTGTTAGGTGACTTGTCCAGGGACACTCCTTCAGTTGGCAGAGGTACAGTCACAACTCACACAGGCCCAGGGTGGCCTGTGAGATTTGAATTTATTTGACTATAAGGAGTCAGGGACTAGCCTGGAAATGAAATTTGCATCTGCTGATTTGCACAGGGGCTAGAAGCTTTTTGGGGAAAAATACTCCAGCCGCATCTGAATTTGGGGTTCAGATGAGACATATCTGGTCAACTCAAAATGGGGTCCTGGCAGCAGAAAACAAATTCTGGGGATGACCTGAGAGAACCTGGCTGGTAGGGGTGCAGAAAGGGACATGAGGCTGACCTGAGGCTTGGGGCTGCTGGGTGTTATGGTGAGTGTAGGGCTGCTATTTGAGAGCCTCCAGCACTACTAGTGTGTGTGTGTGTGTGTGTGTGTGTGTGTGTGTGTGTGTGTGTTGAGCAGAAGACAATGCTGGTTCTGGGAGGAAGAGATTTTAGAGTGTTGCCTCTCCTTCAAATTCTGTAGTTGGGGGACTCCTGCAAGACAGTGTAGCTGAGAAGGAAAAGAATGTTGATAAGTTGGGATAGTACAGGGTGGACGGCAGTTGGATAATGCACCTGAGGGCTCAGAGTGTAGCCCGAGCAGGTGGCGGGCAGGGCGAGGAGGCGTGAGGGCAGAGCAGCAAAGGTAGCCTGGGCTCTGATCTGAGAGGAGTGTGGCACGAGGTGTGGCCTCCCAAAGGCAGCGCAGTGGAGTGTGGACCTGGAGGGGTTGACCATTTACACGGGTTTGGGGTTGGGGGATGTGGGACAAGAAGACAGCTTTGCCAAAACCGGTTTGGCTCAGTGGATAGAGCGTCGGCCTGCGGACTGAAGGGTCCCGGGTTCGATTCCGGTCAAGGGCATGTACCTTGGTTGCAGGCACATCCCCAGTGGGGAGTGTGCAGGAGGCAGCTGATCGATGGTTCTCTCTCATCGATGTTTATAGCTCTCTATCTCTCTCCCTTCCTCTCTGTAAAAAATCAATAAAATATATTAAAAAAAAAAAAGAAGACAGCTTCATGAGGTGGGGATGGGCCAACCTGCCCAGACAGTGCTGGGGAAGCTTCTGTGGGCAGGTGGGCCCCTTTAGGATGGGTTTTCTGCTAAGTTCCCAATGGGCCTCTCCCTTCCTAGGTCCTTCGCCATAGAGAGACTTGTTTTCTTTCGTTTGAAATTGTCCATTGCTGGTGGCTCTGGGCTGCCGGCTCTCCAGCACCCGGTCTGGCATGTACAGGAAATACAAGGAACCCAGAGAACGTGCTGCAGTATCATTGTTCAGGTCTCGAGGCCCCAGTCCGGCCCTTCTCCACCTGTGAGAGTAATTTCATGGCCGCCTGCTGAATGATTGCCAAGCACTTGGTTTATCTCAAGGAGAGGAGCAGGGGGAAGTAGGCCTATGGCATCCTGTCCCAGAACTGGGACCAGCACAGGGGGAGCTGGCAGGGGAGCTGGTCTGAGCAGGAGCCCACCAGGTGTTGGTGGCATCACAGGCAGAGGCCAGGTCATCTGGAAGAGGGCTCAGAATTGTCCCATGTGCCTCTCTCTGTGACACCAGTGCTTGAGGCCATTGCCGGAAATGGCAGTGGGTTGGATGCTCCAGGCCAAAGCCAAAGTGGCCAACCTCAGGTCTCATAGCTGCTGAAGGGAGGTGGAGTGTGTGAGTCTGTGCAGGGAAGCAGTCCATCAGTCACTAGTGATTACAGATGGGGAATCCATTCTCTAATAGAGCTACAACCTGAGTGCTGACTGGGGGCTGCAGACATCAGGACAACACAGAGATGACCTTATATTCTAGCAACTTTTCCAATATCCAGAAAGGAGCATGCCCATTTAACTTCTGCAACTTATTTGTATCAGATTTTAAAATAAACTTTTTATCCTGTTGGTGTTTGGTGTTGTGGGGAGAGAAAGATGAATGAAATAGTCCCTGTCTCTGGGGTGCTCGTCATCAAGTGAGGGGGACAATGATAGAGAGATGTGGCTATTGTCATGTAGAGGCCTGTGCACAGGCTGTGGCACCATCGAGGAGACCTGGGGGCTTCACAGAAGTGGTGACCATTTGAGTTGGACACTGAAGATGCCAGCGGGAGGTCTCCAGGGAGACAAGAGAGAAAGGAAGAGGGGGCCCACCTAACCAAAGTCTTGCCAATCCAAGACACATGGGTGAGAGTGTCTACAAGTGGAGTTCGGGGCAAAGCAGTTTTGCTTCCCAGGGGTACAGCTGATTGGGGGGTTGGACCTGGATGTCACAATAAAGTTACCATTGCTCATTGGCACCCTCTCCCTCAAGTTCTGTAGTTGGTGAGAGATTTCAGGCAAGTGTGTTTGTAGGTTGAACCTTCCCTCTGTGTCATGATGAAAACTTCTCCCAGGGTTAATGGATTTCCAGGCATCTCCAAGGAGGTATTGGAGTGAGCGGGAGACTGAGGAGGGGCAGGTGTGGCTTTGGCTGCAGGGGCTGCCAGGCTGAGGGGAAACTAGCCTGTGTGGTGTGAGTGTGCGTAAGTGAGAAGATGAGTGTATGTGTGTAAAACCCAGTCTGCCTTGAGACAGTCTTCTTTTCATCTTCCCCACTGCCTGGTTTCATGCCTGGCATGTTCTGGGCCTCCAATGAATGGGCATTAAAAGTTGGCTGCTATTAGGACCTGGATGACAAGGTGTATTTGCTCCACAGGAAGGAGATGAAAGAACCCATGTAAGTCTATAGTATTAGTAGCAGCAGCTTCCTTGGTGGGGCCCACACTCTTGTCGGAGAGGTTGATCCGGGTCATTAGTATTTGTTTTGATGCTGGACTCAGGAGGTTCTGAAAATACTTGGCTGTTTGAGTTCCTTTATTACTGGCCTCCTACGCTCATCTTCTGCCATGTACCCTCAGATCTCTTACTCCAGCGTCTCTCTGTGCATGCAGTTTGTGCTGCCTGGAAGGGGTTTCCCCTCCTCCACTGGACAACTCCTACTCATCCCTCCACACTCATGACAACTGCCACCTCCTCCAGGAAGCCTTTCTTCCTGGCCCCCTGGGTCACATGGCCCTGCTCTATGCTCCCCAACTCTGCTGAGCTTTCATCATAGTATAAGTACAGTTGTAGCCTGTAGTTGTTACTCATTGATTTACTTTTCTGCCTTTACTATGACTAGATCAAAAATTCCTAGAGAGCAGAGACTGTGTTTTGTTCATCTCTGAATTCCAAGTACCTAGAATGTTATTAAGCTTTGAGTCATCGCTCAACAGATAGGTATGGAGTGTTTTCTTCATAACAGGCACCATTTCTCTTCTGTTAAATGAGGAGCATTTGCAAGAGCTGTGAGGTTCACAGAATCTTGATGCATTTGGAAAAAGCCAGGGTGCGGAGCACCTTGAGTGTGGAGCAGAGGGATGTGAGCGGAGGCTGGAGAGGAAGGTGGGAGCTGGGCTATATAGGGAGTCTGCAAGCCTAGGAAGAGGATGCAGATATTAAATTCACTGATGCATCTGATCGGCCAAGCGTATAGTAGATTCAGAAATGATAGATGCTGCTTCTTCTAGGTCTCCTTCTAGGAGTTTAGGGAACTTAATTACTTCCTTTCAGGGAGAGGGAGGACAAATAGGTAAAAGTTGTAGGGAAGGCAACTAAATTGAACAAGAGGGACAGGGGAATAATGAGGGGTCTTAAGACTGGAAAGATAAAGTCTGATGGAGGATGAGAGGAAAAGTTAACAGATCATGAGAGTGTATGTTGAAATCCTGACATCTTAGCCCTAAATTCCTCCTTCTCCTCCATCCCCATAAAATGTGACAGGAGATAATTTTAGGAGAACTAAAGGGAATTCCACTTTGCCTAGTGAGTAGTATAAATTTATGCAACTCTTTATCCCCAAGAGGTGTTGCACAAGCTGAACATATAAATAACGTCAGGAAGGGTTTACAAATTCCAAAGATTAAAGTCCCCTAATGAGCCAAGGAGTGGAGTTAATACATTAGGACGCTACCCTTCACATTACATTCACCCCCAACAAGCAGCCTTTTCTCCCGTCGGAGGCAGAATGCAGCAAATCTTCCAGACTTGACAGTTAGTGGCTCTTGGTTTCTTTGGCCAGGCAGCTCTGCTGTTAGTTAAGTGCGACTCTCTCAGGGATGGCCGGTGATTGGTTGTCTCTAGAAGATGTTCTCAGCCCGTGGGAAGAGCCAGTACTGGGCTGCGAGGGCCTGGCCCACGGGGCTGGGGAACTGGACTTAATGATAAACCGTGAGTTTGAGGTTAGCACTATTTCTTATTAATTGTGGTAAAGCACACATAAGGTAAGATTTATCATTTTGACCATTATTACAGTGTACAATCCAGTGGCATCTGGTATATTCACAACGTTGTGTGACCATGGCCACTGTGTAGTTCCGGAATATTTCATCAGCCCAAAAGAAACCACACACCCTTAAACAGTCACTCCCCATTCTTGCCTTCCCTGGCCCCTGCAACCACTAATGTGCTTTCTGTTTCTGTAGACTTTCTAGGATTAATTTTACTTCCTGCACTGACCTGGCTGACCGGGTCCTGCCTCTGTCTCTCACCCCATCTTGTTCCACTTTCCCCTCTGATGGTGACAATCCAGCCACCGTGAGCTTCTGGTTCTTCACAAGCACGATTTTGGGGCCTCATGACTGTGTGTGTGCACTCACCAGCTGGCGCTCACCTGTGCTCCAGGTAAAACATCCTGCCGGTTCCAGCCTGGGATTTGAGACCTCCATCGTGAAACTGACCTCCAGGCTGAGGCGCGGCTGGTCTGGCCTGGTCCTGGGAGGGGTGTGTGTGTGTGTGTGTGTGTGTGTGTGTGTGTGCGTGTGCACGCGCGTGTGATGTGAATGCAAGTCCTTGGTAAACTGTAGCGGTCCCTTTCCTGTGCAGGGTCGAGAATTATTAGGTGCTCCAGGAAGGCACTTCCTCCATGGAACATCCTTAGTACCGGCTGCCTTGGGAATCCAGTCATGGCCCGGTGTCCCTGCCCAGGTAAGTAACGAGACACAGCATCGGGAATGCAGTCAGTGGAGGTGAGCAACTCCTACCATGGAGACTAAGAGAAGAGAATTTCAACAGCACAAGATTTCTTATGGTGGTGGTTCTGGTGCATTTTTTGTTTGCCCACAGCTGAGACGGAGGCAGGATGGGCATGGGGCTGTCTTCCAGGCCTGGGGTCCTGCGATTCGTGCAGATTTCCGCCCGGTTCACTGGCTGACAGGAGGACCAAAGTGTGTGTGAACGAACTCTGGAAAGGGGTGAATTGCTACAGGAGTAAGGGAGGGTATTCACACCGGTAATAAATGTGAAATCTCTAGCACTTGGCCGTCCGTTTCCAACCAGCACAAGTGACAGGCCTGATGGGCTGGCCACTGGTCTCAGAGTCATTCACTCACTCACTCTTTCATTCATTTATTCACTCATTTATTTATTCACTCATGGCCACTCATGGCTAGATCTGTACTATCCAATGTGGTAGCCACTGGCCACATGTAGCTACTGAACACTGGAAGCGTGCTGGTCCAAGCCGAGATGTGCCATCAATGTAACATGCACACTGGATTTCAAAGACTTAGTACAAAACTGTAAACATCTAATAATAAGCTTTTCAACTATTGGCTACATACTGAAATGGCAGTATGTTGGCTTATTGGGTTAAATAAAATATATTCTACAAGTTAATTTTATCTAATTTTTTCATCTATGCTTTTACTATTTGTGTGCCGACTACTGGAAATCTGAAAGCTTTCTGGTATTTTCTTCACCGGGAACTTTCTGCTGAAGGGCGCGCCCACCTCACACTTCAGAGCCCTGGCCTTTGTTCTCTTCTGGTCTTTGGTCTGCTTCCTGGGGGCAGGTCCTACCCACAGCACCCAGTTGAACCGGAGAGCAAGCCCTGGGCTCAGAATGGGAACGTCTCCGGGCCCCAGGGTGTGCACGCAGGTAAGAGCTCAGGCATGGACACAGACACTGGGGCGGTGGGGGCTTTCCTGGGATGGGAATGGCTGGGGGTGGGAGGTGGGGGTGTCAATTGGGGAAAAAGGAGACATATGTAAAACTTTAGGCAATAAATAAAAATTTTTAAAAGAAAAGAACTCAGGCACAGTGTTAACATCTGAAAGGCTGTAAGGCAAAGGGGGAGATCTGGGCCCGCGAAGGGTGATTCACGGACCTTCGGCACTAACGTCATTCCCATGCTCATTCAACAGTGTATGTGGGTGCTCGCTCTTGGCTTGTGCTGAAGAAACCAAAATGAATGGAACATGTTCCTTGCCCGCCAAGCATTGTGCAGGAGCGAAAACTGGCCTAAAACGAAATGCAATCTGGAACTGCTCCTCTGGGGAGATGGAGCAGCTGTGCTTTCCCTAGTCCTCCTGCTAAGCACAGGGACAAGCCCTGGGTATTTGTTACATGTGGGACAAATGTAAGGAGACCTCGAATGGATGAGGAAAGACACACCATTCAAGGGCTCTTGGGACCCAAGAAGAGACCCCATGGGGAGTTCCCTGGATTTTCTTATTGTCTCCTCTATCCCAGGCTAGGACCCGAAGACACTGGCAACTCAGACAAATCAACAGGTGCGGAGGAAAACCCCCCACAAAAGACTGACCTCTACCAGAGGACCTTAAGAGGGGCCCTGGCCAGACGGAAAGCCTTGAGGCAGTAACTGCTGTGTGCAGACAAACAGCACAGAAGAGAGGGCAGCCCACCCCACCACAGCACAGGCCAAGGGGGGCGCCTAGACTCTCGCTCCTGCATGAGGCTGCCATGAGGTGCCTGCTCCAAGCTGGGGGTGGTGGTGTGGGAGAAGCCCTGGTGAACAGGGAGGACTTCCATCACTGCCGTGGTCACAACGTCACTCCTCACTGTTGTGTAAGAGGACTAAGGAGGCACTCCCGCCGGTCCTCCCAGCCCTAGCGAAGAGCCCCAACTCCAGCCGTGCCTTGCAGTAATGATGTATCCCCCAACTTGAGTGTCCAGGTGGGGGGCCTGGGCCTCCCCCCACAGTAAAGAGACAGGGCTCTCATTCCCCTTCTGGAATGCTGTTAGAACAATAAAAAAAATCCCCCAATTTCAATGTTAGAGAGAGTGGACTGAAAAAATGAACCATCTCAGGGACTTGTGGGACTCGAACAAAAGATCTAACATTTGTTCACTGGCGTCCCAGACTCGCAGAAAGAATGCAAGGCTGGAAAGTATTTGAAGAAATAGCCCTGGCCGGGAGCTCAGTTGGTTGCAGCATTGTCCCCTACACCAAAAGGTTGTGGGTTCAATCCCCAGTTGGGGCATGTACGGGAGGCAACTGATTGATGTTTCTCTCATTCTCTCTAAAAAAAAAATCAATAAAAACATACCCTAGGGTGAGGATTAAAAAAGTTATCTGAATAAATAGGGGCTGAAAACTCAATAAATTTGGTGAAATTTGAGTCTTACAGTGAACCCTCAGTGAAAAAAGTCAATATCAAAAGGTCACACACTGTATGATTCCATTTTATAACATTATTGAAATGAAAAAATTATGGCAATGGAGGACAGCTCAGTGGTTGCCAGGGGCTAAGGGCGGTAGTGGTGGGAAACGGATGTGTCTACCTACGGGCAGCATGAGGGAGGGATCCTTGGGATAGAATGTTCTATACCTCACTGGTGTCAATGTCAGCATTCTGGTTGGTATGTAAGGTGGTTGTGTAAGATGTCCCCATTGTAGGACACTGTTCCCATGGGACCTCTCACTGCTGCACG
The DNA here is from genome assembly GCF_000147115.1 of Myotis lucifugus. Lineage (NCBI taxonomy): Eukaryota > Metazoa > Chordata > Mammalia > Chiroptera > Vespertilionidae > Myotis > Myotis lucifugus. The sequence continues at coordinate 439,099 of NW_005871493.1, forward strand.
TGAATTTGCAATGATCTCAATTAAAATGAAAAGTTTTAATGAAAGCAAATGACTATACTGCACTTTGATAAGTGCTATCATGAAGTTAAGTATAAAGTTGCTTGGTAGCCCTGAGGATGGTCAGTAATTTCACAGAGCTATGGTTGTACGAGCAGGGTCTTAAAGAAAGGACATTACCCCTTGTCATTCACCTTTTTACCAAATTCCCTTGTGTTGATGCTACCCTTTATTGACTGATGGTTTATTAAAGGCCGGGAACTGTGCTAAGGGATGCACATAATTTAAAAATTCATACAGAAATTTTGGTACACAGGTACTATTTTTTACAGATAAAGGACATTCTTAGGGAGGTTTACACATTTTACCATGGTCACCCAGATGGCACGTAGTAGGACCAGGTTTCAGATGCTGGTCTATCTCAGAACAGTACTTCGGTGATCAGGGAGAGTTATCTTTTGCTACTTGTTTAAAAATTTTTCTCTCTCTGTTCCTTTTTCTTCTTTTTCCATTTATGCCTCCTGTTGGACTAACAAAATGTTTTTAATCTATCTTCTCTATTTACCTTATAGCTGTATGACATTGTATTTTCTAAAAAGTCCTTTGTCTAGGAATTATAATATGCATTCTTAACTTAATCATAGTTGACCTGAAATTGATATTATACCATCTTTTGTTTAATGTAAGAGCCTTACAAAAAGTATACTTCCACTTACCCCTAATGTCCTTTGTTCTCTTGTGGTCATATATTTAATTCCACATATTTTATAACCCCCACAGTTATACTTTGCTTCCGTCAATTTTCTTTTAAGGAAAAGCAAAATATAAAACTTACCCATATACTGACTATTTTCAGTGCTCTTCATTCCTTCCTGTGGATCCAGGTTTCACCTGGGATCACGTCCCTCCAGCCTAAACAACCTCTCTCAGCGTTTCCTGTGGTGTGGGTCTGTGGTGATGGATTCTTTCTGCTTTCAAGGACCTGAAAATGTCTTTATTTTACTTTCAGTTTTGAAAGAGATTTTCACTAGATAAAAAATCTCTGAAGTTTTTTATGTTTTTAATCCTCCCAGCACTTTAAAGATACCCTTATGTTATTTTCTCCACTCTGTTTTTTTCTGATAAGAAGTCAGCCACTGTTCTTGTTGCTATTCTGTTTTGCTGTTGATGATGTGCCTTTTTCTCTGGTTGCTTTAAAAATTTTTCTTTATTTGATTATAATATACCTCAGTGAGGTTTTCTATTTGTCTTGCATGAATTTTGCTGAGCTTGGCAAATGTTTTATTCAGATTTGGAAAAATTTTGCTATATATATATATATATATATATATATATATATATATATATTTTTTTTTTTTTTTTTTTTCAGAAAGAAAGGCGTGGGGGGGGGGGGGGAGATACTAGTACATCACCAACTGAGCCACCTTGGCAGGGTAACTGGGTTTCCTCTTGAGCTCTGTTGGCCATGTGCCCTGTGGACTGGGGCATGTCGCTAGAAGAAACACCAGTAAAATGCAGTTATCATCCAGTGTTTTACTGCTATGGGTTGAATTGTGTCCCCCCAAATTCATATGTTGAAGTCCTAACCCAAAATATTTTAGGATGTGACCTTATTTAGATATAGGGTCTTTAGAGAGGTAATGAAGTTAAAATGAGGTCATTATGATGGGTCCTAATCCAGAGTGATGTGTTTATTTTTAAAAAGGGAAAATTTGGACACAGACACACACATAGGAAGAGCTCCATTTGAAGATGAAGGTAGAGTTTGGAGTGATGGTTCTACAAGTCAGGATGCCAAAGACGGCCAGCAAGCCACCAGGAGCTGGGGAGAGGAGGCATGGATTGATTCCTCCTCACAGCTCTCAGAAGTGCCCAGTCCTGACTCATATGTTCATCTGTTGATCAATATGCCAGCACCATTTAATAATAATAATAATAATACTCATTCCTCATTTATTTGAAGCATTACGTAAATATATTACATTTTCATATATGCTTAGACCTTTAAATAAAATTTTCTCATGTGTCAGTAAATTCTTTAAATGTTGCTTTTAGCATTTTCATTTATTTTAATAATTTACAGTGCTGGTCTTTCCTCCATTATTCTTATTTTTCAAAAAAATTTTTTATTATTAAAAAAGCCCACCAGTTAACTCATTTATATATAAATTTTAGAATGACATTAACATTTATAAATTAAATTTGGTAAAGAATTGTCCTCTTTGCAATGTTAAATTGTTTTATTGGGGAACAATGTCTGCTTCTCCTTTTATCCAAGTTTTCTCTAATTATACCATTGATTTCCTCCTTGGTTCTGTAATTACTTAGGAAGATATTTTACAGTTTCCAGTTGATTTGTTATGTGTGTGCATCTTCATTGGCTTTCTGGTCTTATAATCACGTAAAACAGAGAATGAGGATGGTCATTTTACTTTTGAATACATTTTTGAAGTTTTCTTTAGGGCTTATTATATAGTTAAATTTTATGCATTTTCATAGACACTGGAAAAGGAAGTGTGTTGTCTATAAAGTGCTGGTTTAATGAAGAATTTAAATCAATCTCCTTAATTACATGACTCAGATTTTTCAGCCTATTTGTTCTAAGAAAGCCCTAAAATATGTATTAAGAAATCTTATACCTCTAATGTATTCCTGCCAACTTCTCTTTTTATTTCAAATAGCATTTATTTCATGTATTTCAATGCTGTTATTAAAACATAGAAGTTTTACACTATTTTACCTGTATTGTGGATTTTGCCCTTTATCAATGAAACATGAGCCTCTTTATCTTTTATTGCACACAGCTTTGAGTTCTACTTTAATATTAATCATATGGCCTCTGCTTTCTCTTTGTTCACATTAGCCTGGTACATTCTTGTTCATTTTTTATTTTTACTCTTCCTGTGTCATTTTAAATGTACATCTTGGAGATAATTTATAATTGGATTTTTTAAAAAATCCAACCTGAGTGTCTTAATTTCAGTAGGTAAGTGCATCATATTATTATTTATTACCATCACTGATAAGCTTTGTTCTACTTCTGTCATCTTGCTTTTATTGGCCATTTTTATACTTGAAATATATATTCTTTTTTATTTTTGGGAAATTAATTAGCCTTCCTTTTATTTTCTTCTTTAGTAATTTTCCCTTGATTAAAAGGCCATACTTGTCCCCTAACTTTCTTTTATCAATGTCTATCAAGTATTACCTAATATCTAAATATCTAATACTATCAATATTATCTAATGCCTTCTTATATATTATTTAGAAATTAGCATATTTTACTTGCTCCCATCAATTATTCTCTTACCTAGACTATGTGTCAATTTAATTTGTAATGTTTGGACTGGTTAATTATTGTGTATTTATTATCATTTTACATTATGCATCTTATCTTTTTGACATTTTCTTTTGTTTTACAACTACATTGAGAGTTAATTTTTGTTGTTGTTAATCCTCACCCGAGGATATTTTTCCCATTGATTTTTAGAGAGAGTGGAAGGGAGAGGGAGAGACACAGAGAGAGAAACATCAATGTGAGAAAGACACATTTGGTTACTTGGGTTGAGCCTGCAACCGAGGTACATGCCCTTGACGAATCAAACCCTGAACTGTTCAGTCCAAGGGCTGATGCTCTATTCACTGAGCCAAACTGGCTAGAGTGAGAGCTATTGTTTTTATTTAAATCCATGTCTTGCCCTGTCTGGTGTTACTCAGTGGTCAGAGCATTGGCCCGTGCTCTGAAGGGTCATGAGTTTGATTCCAAGTCAAGGTCACATATCTGGGCTGCAGGTTAGATCCAAGGCCTGGTTGGGGCACATGTGGGAAGCATCTTTTTCTCTCTCTTTCTCCCTCTCCCTCCTTTCTACTTTCTCTAAAAATAAATGGAAAAAATATCCCCAGTGAGGAATAACAACAACAATTAAATCTTTGTCTTAATGATTTCAATATTTACCAGTCCTTTTAAAGCATTACTTCTTCGTTGTTGAGATCTTTACTTCTATTTATTTATTTTTGTCAGCTGTTTTGTCTTTAGTTATTTCCTTCAAAAAGATTTTTGTAAGAGGTATATATAATGTTACCATCACATGTAAATAACAACTTAACTAACATAGAATTCTCAGGTAGTAACCATTTTCTCTCCAAACACTTGCTATTATTCTGTTGCCTTTGACATTCAAATCTAGGAAGTATATTCTGAGGTTAGGTTAGTATATATTTTTAGCACATTTATTTTATTTTCTTGACTAGATTTTATACAATTCTTTGTTTTATTCTTGAAATTAAATATTTTCACCTGAAGTATTTATCAATTCTTAAAATTTAGCTTTATTGTTGAACACATTACAGATGTCCCCCTTTTTTCAGCATGGATGGACCTGCAGAGTAGTATGCTAAGCGACATAAACCAGTCAGAGAAAGATAAGTATCACTTGATCTCGCTCATATGTGAAACCAAATGAACAAAATAAACTGATGAACTTCAGATAGATCCAGAGACATGGAAGCATGGCATAGACTGATGAATCTCAGTGTGAAGAGGAGCAGAGGGGGACGGGAAGAGATTAATCTCCTGCATTTTAAAAAATTCGCTGTGACTCCTTTTGGTCTGATAATCCAGTTGTTTTCATATCTGGAGGGTTTTCTTCAATTTTGTTTTTGGCGCTTGCTGTTCTGTGTGTTCTGGTTGGTTTTTCCCCTCAGGAACGCCAATTATGCTCGCTTCCATTCACTGTCTTCCTCATCTACAATGCTTTCTCTCTCTTTGTGTCTTTGGCCATTTTCATTTACAGTTATGCACTGCATAATAGTATTTCAGTTAATGCTGGGCCACATATATGATGGTGGCCCCATGACATTATAATGGAGCTAAAATATTCCCATTGCTTAGCGATGTCAGAGCCATCATAAAGTCATCGTGCAATGCAACGCTCCGGTGTTTGTGGTGATGCCGGGGCAAACAAATCTACTGCCATGCCAGTTGTATGAAGTACAGCACATGCAATTATGTACAGTACATAATACTTGATAATGACAATAAATGATGATGTTACTGGTTTAAGTGTTTACTCTACTCAACTTTTTATCATTAATTTAGAGTGTACTCTCCCTACTTACAAAGCAAAGTCCATTGTACAACAGTGTGCCATGTCACACCAGCAGTGGCCTCATACATCATGTATTTAACTAGTTTCTTGATTGCAACATTTTCTTTTGTGCTTCATTTAATCTCGTGATGTTTGTACAGTAACATGCTGTATAGACTTGTAGCCCAGGAGCACTAGGCTGTACCATGTAGCCCACGTGTATAGCAGGCTATGCCGTCTAGGTTTGTGTAAGTGCACTCTGTGATGCTCACACAACAAACACATGTAAGGACACATTTCTCAGGATGTATCTCCACTGTTAAGTGGTGCCAACTATATTAGAAAAGACTTCTGACATGTGTATTTCATAGCGCTGTTTGTTTTGTTTTGGAAGAGTCAGGACTACTTTTTATTTATTTCTGTCTATGTTTAATTCTTTCACCATAGTTTTAAATGTCTTGCAATTTCTCTTTTGTTTTAAAATTTTATGTAGTAATAAGTTATAATATATGGGGCATATGTTATAGAAGTTATAAATCATGACAATAAAACAAGAACTCATGACATGTGTGAAACATCTTTCATATGCTATTTGTATATATTTTTGGTCTGTTAAGATTTTTTTCCATTAAAAAATATGTTTTTATTGACTTCAGAAAGAGGAAGGGAGAGGGAGAGAGAGATTGAAACATCAATAAGAGAGAAACATCAATCAGTTGCCTCTTGCATGCCCCTACTGGGGATTGAGCCCCAACCCAGGCATGTGCCCTGAGCAGGAATTGAACTGGTGACTTCCTATGCATAGGATGACACTCAACCAACTGAACCAAACTGGATGGCTTTTTGTCCATTTTTTAATCAAATGTTTGGTTTCTTACTGTTGCATTTTAAGAGGGTTTTCTTTTGTGGTTTAGATAACAGTCCTTTAAAAGATATGTCTTTTGCCAATATTTTCTCCAAGTCTGTTTTGCAAAGTGGATTGTTTAGATTTTAATGAATCTCTCAGCCTATCAATTATGAATCATGCCTTTGTTGTTGTATATAAAAAGCCATCTCCATACTCAAAGTCACCTAGGTTTTCTTATATGTTATCTTCTAAGAGTTTTATAGTTTTGCATTTTACATTTTGAGTTAATTTTTGTGAAAATGAATCTGTGTCTCTAGATTAAATTTTTTGCATTATGTCCAGTTATTATAGCAACATTTTGGTCATTTTTTCATCATATTGCCTTTTGCTCCTTTGTCAGAAATCAGTTGACTCTATTTGTATGGGTTTATTTTTGGACTATATTCTGTTCTGTTGATCCATTTGTTCATTTTTTTTCACCAAGGTCACACTTTGTGGAGTACTGTAGTTTTACCTTGTCTTAAAGTCAAGCAGTGTCAGTCCTCTTTAGGATCAATTTATTGATATTCACAAAATAACTTGTTTGGATTTTGATTTGAATTATATTGAAGCTATAGATCAAGTTGGGAAGAATTTGACAATATTGAGTCTTCCTAACCATGAACATGGGAATATCTCTCTGTTTATTTAGTTCTCTGATTTCTTTCATCAGAGTTTGGTAGTTTTTCTCAAATAGATATTGTAATGTTTATATTTTACTTCTGCTGATTCTTAATCATGGTAGCTTATTTCCTTGTGTGTTTAGACACAATTTTTGAACCTCAGTTTAATAGTAGATCTTCAGGTTCATTCCCCCTAATTAACATAGTTTAATATCTTGATTTTAGTGCATATACAAGAATTTAATTACAAAGCAATTCTGGCTTTTTATTCCTCAGTTCTCTATACCTCAAGCCACTATTTCTTTCTCTCCTTTGTAGATTTCCTTTTCTTGAGCTCTCAAAATACTTTAAAAGGCGATTTTTATAATCCATTCTGATCTAATTCATTATAATGCTAGAACATTTATAATCATTATTATATTTTATTCATTTCCCCTTGTAAGAAATAAGGTGAGCCCCCCAATTCAGAGGTCCAGGTAGAACACAAAATATACTTCGGAGCCAGGCAGCAAGGCAAGTATCTTTACTTCTATATAGAAGGGCGCTCACACACCTAGCAAGCGGTCTGCTCGGCTTTATAAACCCTGACACATGTGACCTGTCCCTCACTCTTGATTGGAGCTCAGGCACATAGTTTTTTGTGATTGGCTAATTCAAAGGGAGGGGTTGGCCTTTGCCGTTTCAAGATGGCGGCCCCCAGGGGAGCTTCAAGTCATGGGGCCAACATGGCGGCTGCCAAGTCACGCAGTCCAAAATGGCGGCTGTCAAAACTGTTCTTTGACAGAAAAGATGATTTGTTTATTCTCACACCCTTTCTATTTCATTGTCTTTTAAATATCAGCTTATTTTCATTTTATTTTATCAGAGCGAATGACTTGTTACATTCTATTGAAAACACAAAATTCTAGAAATTTTCTTCTGATGCCTGGAGGTGATCTTTCAGAGTTAAGTTCTTTCTTTAGGCTTAGATACCATTCCATTTCTTTTGTTTAGCAATTTTCTTTCATTGAACTTGTTTCCTGTATTCATTTTCAAACAAATTAAAATCTGTATTATTTATTTGTTAAAGATTTGTGACTAGATACTTTCCTGTTCTTTGTCGACTTGAAGCAGAATCTCTAATCCTCACTTTCTCAGTCTTAAAACTGTTGGCTGGGTTTGTGCATACAGCCTCTAGTCTAAATACCAAACTTTGTAGTAATTTACCTAGAAAGTATCTTCTCCTGCTGCTATTGCCTCGTTCTCTATAAGTTGAATGGATAGAACGCATAAAAAAGGACATTTCCTAGCTGCCCTGAACTTCTGATGTGTTGTTTCTAAGAGTTCTTACTGCAGAGATGTAGAAAGATGCAAGGTTTAAAGCTGGGAGCCAGTAAGATAGGGGAGGAGATTAGCAAGAGTTCTCTGCTCTAACCCCCGATGAGCACAAAGGATGGCTCCTCAGATTTAAGCTCAGCATAGACCTGGGTTTCTGAGTCTCAGAGTCGGAGGGCAGAGAGTGGGGAAGCATGAAATGTCTTCCTATATGAAAGAAACAGTCTTTGTTTCATGAAGCACAGAACCTTTTATATAATAAGAAAAGCTTGGTTAGGTTTCTCCCCCCCAATACACTTCCATCTACTTTCCTGTAAAGCTCTATTATTTTTCATTGTTGCCACCCCCCCGCCCCCAGTATCTTTGTAGGCATTTTAAGGGGATACTGGAAAAACCTGCATTGGGTACCATGTTAACTGTAAGTCCAATAGATGATTTCTAAATGGAAATAGAAAATACTTGGTACTCAGCTTAATCATGACCATGAAGGCTCTATTACTACCCGTAATTATTTTTGCTTAGGGGGTTTCCAGGCTTGTTTTTACTAATAGAGGAGACTGACTAATCAGGTGGATGGGAAAAAAGAAACCTTCAGGTTTCTGACTGTCTCAGCTTTTAGTGGAAATGTAAAAGGTATCTCCATGTTAAATTACTATTAATATTTTCCTCCCTTTCAAAAGTATGTGGAGACAACCATAAACACAAAACATGATAATGGATTCTTCCTTCCTCCTTTCATTCATCCATTCCACCCATCAATTATATATATATTTTAAATCTTTACCAGAGGACATGCTTATTGATGAGAGAGAGAGAGAGAGAGAGAGAGAGAGAGAGAGAGAGAGAAACATCAATGTGAGAGAGAAACATCAATCAGTTGCTTTCCTGTATGTGCCCCAAACAGAGATGGAACCCACAACCTTTTGGTATATGGGGTGATGCTCCAACTAAATGAGCCACATCATCCAGGGCCACCCATCAATTATTGGGATCTAGTCTAAGTGTTGGCACTATTTAAAGAAGTGAGAGCTCCTCATGCTGATCATGGTCAATTGGGGGTAAAAGGTATTTAAATACCCAGTAACAATGTGATGTGACAAACACTACCACAGAAATGAGCATAACAACAGACAACAGAATGATGGATTCAGCCTCACAGAGAAAAGAATATTGAGTTGATTTGTGAAGTCTGAATCACCCACCAACAGAGGGAACAACATGTACAATGAAGAAGTTGTTTGAAGCATGGTGTGTGGGGATACTGAAGTTAGGACTGTGTTTGTGGGAATGAGGAGGGGTGGTGAGCCTAGAGAGATAGACTGAGGCCAGCTTGTGAAGGACCTGGTATGTTAGGCTGATGTGTGGTCTCTGCCCTGAGGTCATGGGTGGTCAGTGAAGGGGACTTAGTCAGCTTGGACTGACACAGTGAATTCCATGAGCTGAAAGTCCAAGGTCAGGGTGCCTGCATGGTTGGGGTCTTGGTGGGAGACCTCTCCCTGGATATGTCCTCACATGGCCTTTTCTTGGTGTAGGCAGAATGAGAGGGAGAGAGAGAGAAAGAGAGAGAGAGAAAAAGAGAGAGAGAGAGAAAGAGAGAGAGAGAGAGAGAGAGAGAGAGAGAGAGAGAGAGAGAGATCTTGAATCTCTTCATCTTCTTATAAAGACACTACTACCATTTTTTTGGGGCCCACCCTCATTATCTCATCGAACCCTCATTACCTCCCAAAGACCCCATCTCCAAATACCATCACATTGGGCATTAGGCCTCCAACATGTGGATTTTGGAGGGGCACACTCAGTCTATAGCAGATTTCAGGTAGTGGCAGGATCAGGTCTGCATTCTAATACACAACAGTAGCCTAAAAACACAAACAGAAAACCATCTACAAGCAAAGCAAAAACACAGTTGTAGAGTGCTTTTTAAAATTCCAAATACCTGCCTCTGCAACATTATCTGATTGGGTTTGTTCTTGGAAACCACCCTGTGATGGATTATTAGCCCCATTTTAAAGATAAGGAAACCGATGCAGAAAGGTCACTGACTTGCCCAAGTTGGCTCAGCTAGTAGGAGGTGGAGTGGAAAGATAAACTTAAGAACTTGCAAAAACAATAGAGCTGGGGCATTTCTCTAGCACTTGGCTCTAGGGACTACCTCCTGGTACTGATTTCTATCACCAGTGAGGCCTGCGGGGAAGTTTAGGAAGTTGCTAAGTTACTGCAAAAGTAGTACACGCAGGAGCTGGCAGGTGGAAATTCCAGCCCAGTGCTCATTCACCTACCAGGGCGCCAAGCACTGCAGATTCCTCTCTGATATGAGTGATGGGTTCTGCAGGGATGAGCAATTGTATGTAATCAAAATTAATCTTGAAATTCTCTCAGGAAGGTGTGATGTTGGAGACCCCAGGCGTTTTAAAAATTTCCTCCAGTGTCTGAACATGGCGGTGTGGGTAAAGTATCTGGCTCTCATATGGGGGCCTGTTGTATGAAAAGACTTGCTGCTTTTTCAAAGGCCATAATCCCACTTCGTGTGGTGAGCTCCTCACACCAGGAGATAGGTAAGGAGCCTGAGAACCCGTCACCCCTCACTCCAGGGCATGTGCTCATTGAGCCTAAAAATGGGTAGAATCACCCACACTTTTAACATTTCTTTCTCTCTTTCCGTTTGTATAGAGCCCAATGGCTGCATGTGAGTGAATTAAAGTGCTTACATTGTGACTCTGCTGGATGCATGGAAGGTATTAGGCACTCACCTCTGGACTCTTTCCCATGGAACCTGGACTTGATCTCCAAACCCATCTCAGCTCACAGCCGCTGTAACCAGCCCAGGGACTTGGCATCCCTGGACTCTATGAATGCTATCTACTTTCAAAAACATATTTGAAATGTTTTGAAAAATATTAATTGCTAGGAAAACAGAAATAGGCACTATTATGCTAATTAGGAGGCAGAATGACATCCCTGTACTTCTGGGTTTGAGCCCCTGTACCAAGCTGGGCAAGGGCAGAGGAGGGAGGAGAGGAATGAGAGATTTGTGAGTGTGTCCCTGGCTCAGGTCCCTGAGGGAAGAGGCTTTCATTTTCTTTCTCAAGGAGCAGGACTCAGGGAAAGGGTCAGGCTGTGGGGGCGCACAGTGTGTCAGCCCTGCCAGCTCTGCCACCTGCAGCTCCATGCTGTTCCTCGCCTGTGAAGTGTGGAGAAGAGTTCTTCTCTCCTGAGTCCTTGTGGAGATTGAATGAGTGGCTATGGCAGGTCAGAATGAGTCATCGCCCCAGGGTGGCCCCCAGGAGGGCCTGATCCAATGGCCTGGAGCTGGGGGTGAGTCCCACAGCGACCTCCTCTCCCCCTGCCCTCAGCTCCTGCATCCTTCAGGGTCCTTCCTGTCAGATGCTCCTCCACACCAATAAGTCAATAAGTGGACAGATGAGCCAACTCGGGCATTATAATATTTGCAAAGGGTGGATCTCAAGACAACGGACGCGTGAAATAATCTGTTTCGGCACTGGGGGAATTTGTTCCAACCAAAGGGCCATCACCAGTGTCAAAGGCATTTAGCGTCACCCGCCTCTGTATCTATTTCTTGTTAGCTTCCCAACATTGAACAGTAAACACATTTCACTGCTTTGCAAACCTCCCCAAAACAAATATGCTGACAGTGATGTTAACCTTTTTCTCCCCTCCCACCAGCCCTGCCCATAGCTGTTTCTTGCTTGCTGGCTCTCATCCGACACGTTTTAAGTTCAAGACCCCGGAACCTGGTGAGTTCAGGAGCAGGAGAGAGAAAAATTCCGACAGAAAATTTTCCCTCTTGATCTCCTTTCTCTTCACTACAGCTAAAAAAATACGTTTCTCCACCCTGCCATGTCAATTCCCGTGTAATAGAAGGGCTGCCAGATTTCCCCCCCGAGAAATCTCTGTCCTGGGGCAGAACATAGGGAGCCGGCAGGAAAGGCGGGTGAGCCCAGGGTTTGAGCTGATGGTCAGCGAAGGGGAGAGGCTGATGCAGGAAGGGTGGACTCCTGTTCCCGGAGGACATGACCCTGGGGGAGCCCCCTCCGTTCCCCCACAGCCAGGCATTCTGGACGTGAGGATGAGACCGGCACGCTGGAGGGGCTCGCTGCTGTGTGCCAGAGAGGGACCCATCAGCAACCACAGGGCGATGTGCTTGAGCGAGGACTGAAAGGACGTTTACGGCTTAACTGGTTGGTTCTGGGTGTGGTGGGAGTGTGTGCGATTTGTTGAGTTCTTTACATTTTTCGGTCCTTTATACAAAGTGAGAGCTGGAATGCGGGGCCTTGGCCATAATGGGAGATGATCAGAGGAAACCTCTTTTGACCTATCTATGGGGCAGGACAAACTTGTACTTCCTAAACTTCTGTTCTTCCTGTCAACCTGCAAGGACCCTCGAAGTCCCAGGTGCATCCCTTCATCCCTAGCTCAGCATGTCTTACACTCCCACGTTCCCTTTCGGTCTCTGAATCTCTCCTGCATGTGGGGTTTCCCATACATACATACGTATTAAATTTAGTTATTTCTTCTTGCTAAAAATAAGTACAAATAATAACACAAGATAGGGAGTTTTCTAGAAGGCCATGGTGTTCTGGGGACCCCGAGGTTTTAAAGCAAGGAGGCGGGGGTGGGGTGGGGTGGGGGGGCCCTCTGGTTGAAGACCTTTTCTGAACTGGAGTATAATTAGTTGCATTGTTTCTAGTTAGGCCCTGTTCTGTGTCTGAGGATGCAGCCAGCGTGCTGCTGGGACAGAGTGTGAGGTGGGGACCGCCGGGCAGGCGTGGACCAGCCTGGGAGAGGGGCCGGCATTTCAGTTCTTGAGTCAGGGGAATGGCTATCCGTGGGGCATGAGTGGTACGTCCCGGGGAACGCAAAGCCCCAAGAGGCATGAATGCCGTGCAGTCTCCCTGAGGCATTAGTTTCACTTGAACATCCTTGGGCAGCAGCGAGGCAACTTAAAGTTCTGTCATAGCGTTGGAGAGAGCGCTGGCTGGGTACCAACCTCAGGGGAGAGTGCTGTGCTCTGCTGTTGGGGAGACTGGAAGTTTCAGGAGGACTGCTGTGACCAGAGGTGAAGGGAAGAGCCCCCACCTTATCTGTGCTTTAGCAAAGTCTCCTCGTGCAGGCATGAGGGGAGGTTGAGGTCTGAGGCAGGGAGGGGGCTAGGGGGCCCAGTGATAGCTGACTTTAGAGTAGCAGAGAGCCTGGCCATGGCAGTGGCAGTGGGTGAAAGAGAGAGGTCCTTGGGAGTGGGATTGAGGGGGACCCGGATGTTGATGGGAGAAGGGAGGGGCAGATGGCAGTCAAGAATGACCCCACACTTCCATCTTTGGTGGCTGGGGCATCAATCACACAGAGGATGCAGGGGGAGGAGACGTTTTATTTTGTACCTCTAGATGGGGGTGGGTCTGAAAGACAAGGGAGCAACCACGGTGGCGGCAACATTGGCGAGCTAATGGAGGGCGAGGACCTAGCAGTGGGCAGACCCAGCACTTGTCCCCGCTCCGGCTGCGCCACACAACCTGCAGGAGTCCCGCCCAGGTCACTGCGGACCTCCTGCCTTTGCTCTGCAGCTCCTCTGCCAGGGCTGCACATCATTCCTGGTCTTTCTGGCAAATGCCCTGACATCTTTCAGCTTCCCTAGGATGTGTTCTCTCCTGAAGGTAAGTGACATTTCCTTCTCCTGTGCCCCCTCCAACACCTGAACTCCGCCACTGCACCTGTAGCCCTTGACCTAGTGCTCTGGTCTCCACACCTGCCTTCCTCCACCACACAGTGAGCTCCAGAGCCAGCCTTGCATGGAGTGGGTGCTCAATAGATGTTCGCTGGGTGAGTAAATGAATTGTCACAAAGAAGGAGAAAGAGGCAGAGGAGGCCGTGGTCATCGAGAGAAAGGAAAGACTGTAGTCAACAGTACTAAATGCACCAGAGAACCTAGTTATTTAAGAACTAAGAAGCATCCATTTTCCTTGGCAGTTGGAAGGTGTCCTTGGCAAGAATAACTTCCCTGGCTCGATGGGAAGTTAATATTACACATGTTTATATTAGAGAGTGAATAAGAGATAAGAAAATGGGCACACTGACTGCAGACTTTGTTTTTTTTTTCTAAGACGCTCAGAATAGAAGAGAAAAAGAGAGATAAGGTAATAATTACAAGTGACATAGATTTTTAAGACTGGAGAGGAAGGAGCAAGTGGAGGGAAGAAGCTAACAATGGAAATGGGTTGGGAAGGGGTGAGAACAAGGGCAGAGGGGGTGGGTTGGCATTGAACCTGAAGACAAATGCCTCTCCCATCAGGAAGTAGGAAGCAGATATAAGCGTTCTTTTGGGAAAATACCAAGGACTGCAATGGCTAGAGTGTATGGTAAGAGCATGTTTAATTTTGTAAGAAACCACAAAGCTGTCTTCCCAAGTGGCTGTGCCATTTTGCATTCCCACCAGCAATGAATGACAGGTTCTGTTGCTCCACATCCCCATCAGCGTTTGCTGTTGTCAGTATTGGATTTTGGCCATTTTAATAGGTGTCTTAGTGTACATTTTTGTGCATAAAAGGAAAAAAATACAATGTAATCCATTAGATTTGTCTATTATTGCTTAGCTCTGCAGGCATTCTGTGAAGACCTAATTAGCAGTTTGACCTGAAAGACCAGGTTTAGTACATGGTTCTCTGAAGTCTACTGGGCAAGGCAGGTAAGGCAGGTAGGTAAGGACTGCTCATCTACAAGCTCTTCCTTCCAGATCTTAGCTGACAAATGGCTGGAAGGCTTAGGTGGGCTTGCTTCTTTCCCTCCAGTTTCTGACATTAGTAGGTTGTATTAAGCTGTACAGTGAAACGTACAGTGGACCAATATAGGAAGGGGCCCCAACCCCCAAATTCTCAGCTCACTGCCCTTACTTTAGAGCCTGAAATTTCCAAGGACTTTGAATGAAGTCATTGACACCATTCACAGATTGGAAGCCCTGCTGGGAAGAGCCTTTACGCGATGGTGGAGTGCAGAGGTCACAACCAGGCATCTAGGGGTGGTCTTCACTTCCTTCGGACTGGTAGCAAATCAATCAGAGTTATTCCCTCCTCTTGGGATGGCACAGGACCCCTGTTACATGAAGTGTGGGGATGAGCTTCTGGCCATAGTCCCTCATGGTCTCTGTGGAGCGTCTGTGCAGCAGATGGCTCGGTTGTTTCCATGCCAAGGTTGGGTGGGCACAGGGATCTCGGCCAAGGTTCTCGAGCACTGACACCATTCTATCTCCTGTGGGACATATTTGGGCTCCCATCAGAGCTCTGAGCACCTTGGGGAACTGCAGGCATTGGGGCTCAGGTCCTGCTGCTCAGAGATACCACCCTGTCCATCTCCACTCATCACCAAGGGCTTGGGGATCCTACCCTTCCCCTTTCAGTGACCTCCAATTCTTGAATTAAATCCCAGTTGGGGTTTGTCATCCACATGTTTTGTATCACCCTTTGTTATTTTGGCTCTGAAACTTACTGTGATGTTAATGCAATGCATTGTGAGGCACTGGAGACCAGACTCAGAACGAGGTTAGCCAACTCCTTGTTTGGGGCCTGGGAAACACCCCAATCCTTTTGGGTCTCCTACAGGGATGAGAATGAAAAGCACATTAATATCTCAGTACCTTATTTGGCTATAACCTGCAGCTGGAAAGCCTGGGTATATTTAATCATGACTTATCCGGCCTTATCTGGCCCTAGAACTCCTTTCCCCTCTTAACATCTGTTCACAGCTGTACCAAATGTTACCTGCATTAGAGTTCCTGGGAAAGAGCCAGCACACTCAGATGGGAATAATTTTAAAAGGGTTACATTAGAAAAGGACTAAGTACCAAAGTGTGGGCGGGGTTAATGGACAGTGGATCAGCCTGGGCCAGCAGCCATGGAGCTGTGACCACCCCACCCTGAAGGACAAGGGAAGTGCAGGGGAATGTGCCAGCCTTGTCAATCAGCAGGTTTCAAAGTTCCCCACCCACATCTCAGAGTGCTACTCCTTCACCGGACATCCAAGGTCTGGTGGGGTTCAGAGCTGATTGGTGCTGGGACTCTGCAGCCCAACCGTCAGATCTGGGCTTGGTTCTCACCATACCTGCTCCCTGATACCTGCAGGAGGTGAAGAACTTCAGCGCTGCCATGGAGCCTTAGGTTCTCCAAGCATGTTCTTAATGGCACGTTCAGGGATGGAGGAAGAAGGGATGAGAGGAGTTTGGTGTCTGATGGCCATTCTCAGGAAAGTAGGATCCCAGGACACAGAGTTCAGACTGAGGTATAGTGTCCAGAAGCCTGGCCAGGGGCAATGGGGTGAAGTCCCTTCTCTAGAAGCTCTGGCCTCTGGAGCCAAGGGTGACGCCTAGGAGGTAGCATGCTGATCGGCAGACAAGTTGTGAACCTGGAGAATGAGGCAGTGGGGGCGCTAGGTGTGAGGCAGTGGGCTAGGACCAGGACAGCCGCGCCAGAACTGC
>NW_005871493.1:459470-489172 GCF_000147115.1 Myotis lucifugus
GAAGGATGGGTGTGGTGACCTTGGCTTATGCAACTCCACTGGGAGAATCACATGCAGCCCCTGGAATTCTGGAGCCAAGTCATGCCACCTGCAGTGGAGATTTATGCTTCTTTTGAGAAATAGCTCTTGGCATGTTACTGGATCCTGGTAGAGACAGAACACTTGGCCATGGACATGGCATCTGGAACTGCTTATTATGAGCTGGGTTCTGTCAAACCTGCCAAGTTGTAAGTCAGACAGGCCCAGCAGGTGTCCACTTGCTGAAGAAATATTATATCTGGGGTTGAGTCTGAGTAGGATCAGGAGGCATGACTAACCTGCAAGCACAGGTCATCCAGACATCCTTGTCACCCACCACAGTTAGACCAATGCCCTTCTCTAACGTGTGCCTATGGCCACAGAGGGGAATCCCATATGATCAGCTGGAAGAAGAGCTTGGTTTACAGATGGATTAACTCAGTACATGGGGGCAAGTAAAAAGTGGATAGTGGCTAAATTTCCCCCACATGTAGGGATGGCTTAAAAGACAGTTGAGAGGGAACATCTTTTCAAAGGGTAGAGCTGCAAGCAGCACATCTAATCATCTACTTTGTATGGAAGCAAAAGTGGCCCAAGGTGACTGGCCAATGACTGGTCCAGGATTGGAAAAGAAAGGGAATAGAGGACCATAGACAGGGGTGAGGCATGTGGTGGACATATGGGAGCGGGCATGGGGTATAAAGATTTTTGTATTGTACTCACCAGTAAGTGTATCTGTAAACACTCACTGGGAAGTGCCAGCTATCAGCTGGACAACCAAGTAGACAAAATGACTTGTTCTGTTGACATTATCCAGCCTTCATCATCAGCCACCCCAAACTGGCTTGATGGGCTCATGAGTGGAGTGCCACATGTCAGGGAGGAAGCTATGTGTGGGCCCAACAGCATGGACTCCCACTTGACAAGGCTGATCAACTTCTGTCACTTCTGAATGCCCAGTAACTAACTCATGCAGGCACTAATCCTCAAGGAAACCAATTGGCCACTTCATGACAAGTTGACTACATTGACCCTCTTCCACCCTAGAAGGGCTAGTGGTTCCTTCTCACAAGGATTGATACCCTTTCTGAGGATGGGCTTGTCTTTCCTGCCTTGAAGCCTAAGCCAGCATTACTATCTGGGGCTTATACAATGTCTGGCCCATTGGCATGGAGGACACACAGAGTAGCATCCCTAGAGGATCCACTTCACATTGAAGGAAGTGTAAGAGTGGGACCACAACCAGAGGACTCACTGGTTTCCTCACGTACTTTGTCACTCAGACCCACCCTCCTGCAATGATGGAACAGCTTTCTATAGGCACAATGGAAGCCCTAGCTTAGAGGGATGGGGTGCCATCATTCAGGATGCAGTCCATTTTTAAAATCAGCGACCCTTATATGGTGCTCTGTCTCCAACAAAAATGATGCAAGGGTCCAGGAACAAAGGAGTAGAAACAGAGGTGGCCCCATTTACCCTCATGCCAATGACCCATGGGGGTGTTATATACCTGCCCCTGCAAATTTGGGTTTTGTAGATTCAGAGGTTCTAATTGCCCAAGGAATGCACACTTGCCAGGGATCACAGGGAGTGTACCATTGACCCACAAGTTACAGGTGCTGCCAGGACACTTTGGACTCATTGTACCCAGAGACAATGGGCAAGGAGAGGAGTCATCATACTTACATGAGGAAGTGACCTTGATTAGCAGGAGGGGACATATCTGCTTTTACACAGTGGAGGCAGATTACAAAGATTACATGTGGAATCCAGATGTTACAGGCTGAATGTTTATGTCTCCATGCCCCCTCCCCTCAAAAAAGAATCCATATGTTGGAATTCGTCTACAATGTAGTTATATGTGAAGATGGGGCTTCTAAATAAATAATTAAGATTAAATGTCATAAGAATGAGGCCCTGATCCAATAGGCTTGGTGTCTTATAAGAAGAGACAACAGAGAGCTCGCTTGCTCTTCTTGTGCATACACTGAGGAAAACCCATGTGAGCAGAAATTGAGAAGGTGGCCATCTACACCTACGGGGAGAGCTCTCACCAGATGCCAGTCCTGATAGCACCTTGATCTTGGACTTCCAGTCTTCAGAACTGTGAGAAAGTAAATTTTTCTGTTTAAGGCACCAGTCTGTGGTATTTTGTTATGGCACCTGAAGCAGACTAACACACCGGTTGATCCACTTGGGTCTCCCTGGTGCTCCATTGCCTTATTGTAACTATGAATGGACACACTCAGCCACCCTGACCTGAGGTACTAGTAAATGATTACATGGATTTATAACTCTCAGGAATGAGGGTTTGGGGTCACACAACCAGGTAAATCACCAAGACCTGCCAAACTCTTGGTGAGGCATTGCTGAATGGCAAGTCTTAGTGACAAGTTGACTACAAAAGTCAAGGTAGTCAGCTTGCCACTAAGTGACCAATTGGTTTCCGTGAGGATTAGTGCCTGCAATACAGGATAGTAGAGAAGGGAGAGGATAGTATTAATTGTGGCCTCATGGTCAATTGCAAAGATGGGGCAATAGGTCATCCCACTAACCTCCCTCATCTTGTTGTCCCTCAGGAAGAAAGGGCCACTGGAACCACGGAAGAGCTGCTGCCCAAATCTATGTGGAGAAGTAGATATATTCAGTGCAAGGGGTGGACTGTAGTGGCTATGAGAATGTGCTTGAAGACCTCCAATTACAGAGAGCACCAATGATGTCAGTTGCTGTGCTGCAAAGCTCATCACATTTGAACTGAGGCCCCACTTCCATGGGCTGCACATGAGGTCCCAACCCATGAGGTCCCACTTCCATGTGTGACAGCCCATGAGTGAGTGTGGCAGATATAGTGAGGAAGGTGCATTTTGGGGAGACATGAGGCTCTCCAATGACTGATAAATCAGGAAGACGTTGTAGACTATGTGTGGATCTGGCTGGAACAGCCAGAGGAGGCCTTGGCACAGAGACTTACAGGAGGGGATGAGCAAGCCTGTAGGTTTCTGGGAGTGGTCCATGCAGTGGAAAGAATATGTGCAAATTCCTGGGTGTACTTGGTGCTCTCATTAACATCTGTCTGCTTACCATCCCCATACTCAGCCACCCACCTGCATACAGATAAACTGGATTTTTTTTCAGTCTTGGAGTTTTAGTGGTTAGCATTTCCAGACTATATCAATGTTATCTAACTGTAGCATCTCAGAGGGAAAAAAGTTGTTTCTTATTATGGCATCAGGCTTGAAGTCCATTATCTCAGGATCTGCATCAGTTTCAGAGGCAGATAAAGCTCCTCAAGTGTAATTGTTCAGGTGCACTTTTTCTTGCTCTGGAGACTTTGAGCTACTAAAAGACAAGTGGTACCCTGGCTTTTGGAATCAGAAAATTTGAGTCCTGCTTCTCTTATAGGTTGCATGGCCTGAATAGTCCCTTGATCTCTCTGAGCCTCTATTTTTTAATTTATAGGAGGAGATAATGGCAACATTTACCACATAAACCAGAAAGAAAATAAAATAAGACCACCTAAATGGTTGGCATTTATATAGCACAAATATACTAACTGGACCATTAGTTTATTTTTTGATATTTTACTTATTATCTATAATAATAAAAGCATAATATGCTAATTAGACCAGATGTCCTTCCAGACAAAGCTGG
The DNA here is from genome assembly GCF_000147115.1 of Myotis lucifugus. Classification (NCBI taxonomy): domain Eukaryota; kingdom Metazoa; phylum Chordata; class Mammalia; order Chiroptera; family Vespertilionidae; genus Myotis; species Myotis lucifugus. The sequence continues at coordinate 463,140 of NW_005871493.1, forward strand.
GGCTGTGAGGGAAGCCACGTCCTGGGTGCCTGCCGGCAGCCGGAGGGAAGCCCAGGTCCTGACTGCCAGAGGGAAGCTGGTGCCGGCAGTTGGGGTAAGGAAGGCCTACTCTTGCATGAATTTCGTGCATCGGGCCTCTAGTTCTTATATAACAAACCATGTGAAAAAAGCATTGGCTTAAAACAACAATCATTTATTTGCTCATAGTTCTAAAACGTGGGCTTGGCTTGGCTGGGTGGTTCTTCTACTGGTCTTGCCGGGTATCACTTTTGTGATTAGAGTCATCACAGCTCAAATGGGGATGGAGGTCCCAAGATGGATTCCCCAAATGCCTGGCTCCATTCACATGTTATCTATAAGCTGGGACTTTTGGCTGGGGTGTTTGGTTCTCCTCCACATGGTTTCTCCTTTCTTAGCAGGATAATCAGTTTTTCTTTCTCATAGTGACAGTCACTTTTCAAGAGTATGAGAGTGGCAACGGTTAAGCCTTTTGAGGCCTGGGCTCAGAAGTCACACAACATCACATTTACCACATTTGACTGACCAAACGAGTCACAAAGCCAGCTGAGATTCCAGGGGGTGGAGAAATAGGTTCCGTTTTATAATGGAAGGAGCTGTAAAGGCACACTGCAAAGGGGTATGTGACATAAACTCACCCTTCCCAAGACCCTCAAAGTTTTATCGCATTGTGGCACCAAGTTCAAAATCTGTTATCTCATTATATGCATCCGGTTATCATGTAGATAACACCTCTCAAGGATGGCTTGTCAGGTGTAGCTTTTCTTGTTACAGAGGTTTTGAACTTAAAAGATAATCCTTTCTTTCCCACATCCTTGAAACACAGTAGTGAGAAAGGAACTGAATAGACCCTATAGACACTCCTATTTATAAGGAGGAGAACCACAAAGCAGTGACTGGTCCACAGCAATGATGAAGTCCAGTAGTGATATGTTAGCTCCCCCTGTATGAGTCAGAGAATATTTCTTGATTAGGGCCTGATTCTGCTCCCTCAGAGGGCTATCTAGTCAATTATTCACTGTGGCATTTAGATCGCACCCCCTGGGCTCTTGGCTTCACCCATAGATAATTCTCTCCTCCTCCACAGGAAATTATTTATGTCTGCAGCTAAGTAAATTTCTCAGCCTGATTCTTACTTGTAGAAAGTGGACGTCCAGCAGTCTCTTTTCATTTTAAATTGTCTCTTTCACTTTTAGTCCAACCTTGTAGTACTTTCACTGATCAAACTCTCTTAACATTTTTGTGGGTTTCCTATGAATCTTTTTGGGATTCACTCCATGCCACCAAAACTTCACCCATAATCGTTTTTGAGGCAGAACTCTCTGGTTGTGTGGTCAAGCTGCTGTGGGACAAAGCCCTCAAGATTCTCAGAAGTCCTTTTGCATATCTGAGAGGATGCTCTAGGCCCTTACTTTTAGAGCTCTTACAAACATACCCTTGATTTGCTCTTTATGGTGAGGCTATTTCTTAGCTGAGAATCTTTGCCTGGCTGAGGATATTAGGGATGAAAAACAGTTTAATTTTTTTTAACCAGAAATTTCTGGGCCCTCTCTATTTCTTCTAATATATGCTTGGATATCAAACAATTTCTTTCTTAACTTATCTCTCTCTGGCAGTATCTTATCATACACAACCGGAAGCATTTAACTGATACTTTCAACATTGTGTCTAGAAATATTTTTAGCTAAGTCTATAATTTTATTAAGTATTTTATATCTTTTACATTACAGCAGGTAATTCTTTCTGCATAGCATAGATTGTTCTTTTTCCAGCTTCTAGTATAGGGGTGGGCAAACTTTTTGACTCGAGGGTCACAATGGGTTCTTAAACTGGGCCGGAGGGCCGGAACAAAAGCATGGATGGAGTGTTTGTGTGAACTAATATAAATTCAAAGTAAACATCATTACATAAAAGGGTACGGTCTTTTTTTTTTTAGTTTTATTCATTTCAAACAGGCTGGATCCGGCCCGCGGGCCGTAGTTTGCCCACGGCTGTTCTAGTAACAATTTTCTCACTACCGTTTTAGCATACACTAAAAGATGGTTCACCATTTTTCCAGCCTTTGATAACCATCTATTCACTGCTTTCCTGACTCCTTTTTGCTGTCTTGTTCCATAGCCAACACCACATGTGTTAGATTTGTGTTATGGCAGCAACCTTCTTTAACTACGAATTGCTTTAGCAGTTATCTAATGCTGTGCAACAAATCACTTCACATTTTTGTGGTTTCAAACAAGAACCATTTATTTGCTCACTCTTTTGTGGTTCTGTAATTTGGGCAGGCTTAGTCTGGATGCTTATCTCTGTCCCACATGGTGTTGGCTGGGCTCACTTATATGCTTGCACTCAGTTGTCAGTTCATCTGGGAGCTGGCTGATGAAGATGGCCTTGCACACATCTTCCAGTTGGCTGGGGCTATCAGCTGGGGCGCCTCTGTTCTTTTCTGTGTGGCCTCTCCAGCAGAAAGCCTGGACTTCCTACATAGTGGCAGCATCCTAAGAGACCAAGCCTCAATGTGCAAGCATTTCTAAATGTTTGGCATGCATCACATTTGCTGATGTCCCATCGGCCAAAGACAGTCAAATGCCCAAGCTCAAAGTCAATATGAGAGTGAATGAAATAAGGGAATAGATTCTGGGAAGCATGATTCATTGAAGGGCCATTAATATAACAGTGTATCACACTTGATGCCCTTCCATGATCTGCTCCTGCTGACTTCCAGACTTGGTTTGTGGTAGAGAATTCTAGTGCTTTACCCTTACCTTGATCTTGTACTCCTCTTCCTCCGGGCACATAAGGAATTACAATTACTGTTCTGTCTCTCCTTGCAGTGGGGTCATGCAACCAGTGGGTCATGTGGGTTGTGAGTAAAGAGCTTATGTTATTTCCAGGCAGGAAATTTAATAGTTGATGTGAACACCTCTAGCTTCTCCATTCTTCCCATACGTCATGAACCTTGAATTCTCTGTTGAGAGGTGGTAGTTTCTGATGGCCTGGGTAGGCAACTGAGTAATGACTACGTGAAGCACAGCACCCCACAATGCCCATCTTATCTTCACATTTTACACCTATACAAAGAGCTAGCAATTAATCTTTATTGTTTCAAGCCACTGAGATTTTGGGTTTACTAGTTACTGCAGCATAATCTAGCTTACCCTGATAGATACAGAAGACTCAGTTCTTCCATGCTCTGTGGTCAACTCTAGATCCCTCCTTGGGTGTATTTTGTTTTGATTTTAGCAGCCTCACGGGAAATAAATAGATAACCGAATGTCTAATGGAGAAGATGGAGGAAGAGAGGAAGGAAAAAAAGCACTGGGCCAACGAGGAGCCCATCATGCGTATTGCCAAGTCTTTATGAAGTGCCTCCTGGATGTCAGGTTCTATGCACTGCCTAGGTGAGCAATGACGAGTGAGGCGCACACCCTGGAGGAAGACACTGGCTACCAGGGAGGGTGACACATAAACAGTGAACCACACTGGAGAGCCATGAGTGCCACCAAGAGCTGGGACTGATTTTTGATTTTCTTCTGTAATTGGCTAATTGTCCCTGCAGGCCATTTCCATAGAGAAAGACCAGGCGAGGTGCCTGGGAGGCAGCCTCCTTGGAGTAAGTATGTGGCCAGCCTCCCAAGGTGACATCTCTGAAGGCCAGTACTCATCCGGATTCATAGGGTCTGAGCTTTTTTTAAAAAAAGTCAGTCTCATTACTTTATAATCACATATCAGATTCAATCCTTACAGATGACACATACGGAGACAAAACAAAACTCTTCTGAGGCTGCGGTTTGCAATTTTGAGGCAGGCTCTGTGGCTGAAATGGGAAAATCTTTTTGGACATTCAGCACCAGCTCAGAGCTGAGGGCCCTGGGAGGTTGGACAGCATTCATGGCAAAGCTTTGAGACTCTGACATGGTGAAGTCACAGTGCAGTAAGGGATTAATCCATGAAATATTAACTTCTAACGAGTGTTGGTTCATGCATTTTAAAGGCAGATCTGCCTTGGAATATCTGGGATCTGTTGGGCTGAGCTGTTCAGGGCTGTAAGGGGAGTGGGGGGTGGGGGGGAGGAGGGTGTGGCACACAGGAGGGTGGGCACTTCCTGAGGTCAGACCCAAAAGGGGTGCTGCCAATTGCAGTTCAGGGACCTAACCACAAAGCGTAAGCCAGGTAGGGTGTGGGTGGGCAGAGTTTAACTCTATTTAGTGGGTGTGAATTTTGCTTTACACACAACATGAGATAGAAGGGAAATTTTCTTCCCACGAACTGTCATTTAATTTATTTTGAGACCACTTCCTGCTAGGCCAATGGGAAATTCAATCTTAGTCACCACTGGGCTCCTTCCCCCAACTCCCTGGCTTCCTTGACTTGTGAGTAATAGAATCCTTAAAAGTGTGGAATATTAGCTGGGCACCCTCTGGGCTTTAGTTTATAGGAGCTGTCCAGTTTGTAAGCCCACACAGTCCTTTGAAGCTCAGCTGTCCCTGTGCAGGCTGGCACATAGGCCTTTGCTAGGCTGGAGCCTCTGAGCAGGTCTAATCTCTGAGATGCACACCTCAGTCATTTCCCCGAGACTGGACACCGCCTGGGGCACGCAGGGCAGTGGGAAATGGGTCCTTGCTGCTCCGGAATCCGCAGATCTCTGTCCCCTCCTAGTCTTATACATCTTTCCAACCCTCTCCAGGGCCTGCCTGTGTCATGCTGCCATTCCCTCTGCTGTCCCTCCCTAAGCCCCAGGACCCGTCTTCTTTATAGATAATCCTTTCTTTCTTTCATCCCAGGGATCACACTTTCAGACAACAGGGGGGTGAGGGTATGAGTTGGGGAGGTCGGGGGGGGTGGTTATGGTGGGATAAGGACACATATGTAATACCTTAATCAATAAAGAATTTAAAAAAAATAAAAACAAAGACCTTTTAATGCTGACCTATGGACAAAAGAAGTGGTTTCTAGGACTCAGAGCCCTACTTACCTCCTTGAGAAGAAAAAGAGAAAGTGGATAGGACCCCTTATCTTTCTGATTTTTTTTTACAGCAGCAAGACGAAAAAGCAATACACACACACACACACACACACACACACACACAACAGTAGCATCGTCACTAAGGCAGATGACTCCTTCCAAGAACTCGGGGCTCCAGCAGGCTCTCCATTTGTGGGCACTCTGGTGGCCATTGACCAGCTAGGATGGGCTTATAAAGAATCCCCTGGAGCTGGTCAGGCAGAGTGCCAGGGTCTGGGAGGAACTTTCTGCTGACAAGAAGCATAGGCGGGCCATTCCAGTTATTGGCCTTTTTTGTTTGTTTCCTTGTTTGTTTGTTAATTAGGGAGAGTGGAAGAGAGAGGGAACGACAGAGAGAAACATCGATGTGAGAGAAGCACATTGATTGGTTCGCCTCCTGCACAAGCCCTGACCAGGACCTGGGCCGGGGAGGAGCCTGCAACCAAGATATGTGCCCTTGACCGGAATTGAACCCAGGACCCTTTGGTCCGCAGGCCGACACTCTATCCACTGAGCCAAACCGGCTAGGGCCAGTCATTGGCCTTTGACAAACAGTGACTTAGCACTGCCATGTGCCTGGCAATGTGCAAGGCATGGCGGGGGTTGGGGACTAGGCAGCAGGGGCTCACAGTGTGGTGCATTTCAGAGGCAGGAGGACACCAGCAGCACGATGCCCATCGCTGCAGATCGCTGCCGGGAGGGACCTGCCAGGAGAGACCAGCGCAGCCACACAGGCCTCCCAGGTCGGTTTCTCAGAACCCCTTCCAACCGGGTCCTTTAATGCCCCTTCACACATGGTCATCATGGTCTTAAAGACACCTTTTCTGGATCGTGTTTCTTCAATGTGTAATTTGTTGTGTTAAAAACTTGCTTTCTTCCTTCTCAGTAAAGGAAATTGTATCGTGGCCCTGGCGTCTGGCTCCTTCCTCCTGGTCCTGCTGGAGCCAGAGGGTGGAGATGAGGGGCTCTTCTGCTCCTCCCAGTTCACCCACCGAGCATCCCTGTCACACTCAGACTCGGATGGAGGGGGCCGAAGCGGGGGCACCTATGTCCGCAGCCTACTCTGCGGATGGCCTGGCAGACCCTCCCTGGTGACTGTGGCCATGTCAGTCCTTGCTCCTCATTCCTTGGCTCTAGCTCTTTGGGTGTGGGTGTGGGTTTGGGTGTGGTGTGGGTGTGGGTGTGGGTGTGGGTGTGGGTTTGGGTTTGGGTGTGGGTCTGGGTGTGGGTGTGGGTGTGGGTTTGGGTGTGGGTGTGGGTGTGGGTGTGGGTATGGGTTTGGCCTTTTCCACAGGCTTCTTGTCCTTTAAACTGTATCTCACTGTGTTTCCTTTTCCCATCTGCTTCTGGGGTACCGGCCTCCTGACTATTTAACAAGGTCCCTTCTTCCAGAGACAGAACTCCTCCTCCTCCTCCTCCTCCTCCTCCTCCTCCTCCTCCTCCCCCTCCCCCACCTCCTCCTTTCCCTCCTCCTCCACCTCCCCTTCCTTCTCTTCATCTTCCTATTTGCAGGGTAGGTGTCAAGTTTCATGACATTCCTGACCAGGAGGAACTCAGGTCTGGAGCCAGCCCAGGGTGGCACAGTAAGGATTCATCCATACTATAGATTGCTGGACGAGGCTGTATGTAATCCCACTTTATGTTACTGTGTTTAATTAACTGGTTTACATGATTTCTGAAAGGGTCTAGAAATATAGAGATGTTTCAGATTGTAATTATATGTCATTTTCCTTTTTTGGTTAATTTATTTCAGAGAAATAAAACCCAAGCTTCCTGATGCCAGTCTCAGTGCCAGGTCCCAATCTCTTGGTGGCCAAGATGCAGCAGGCCGGGGCCCCAGGCTCTGACTCACACTGCAGAGACGGAGGTCAGACACACTCCGGTGAGAGAGATCTAACAATAAGGACGCTGGGCTCCCTTGGAAGCCTTAGAAAGTTCAGATGCCAGTCGGGGTGGGCCCTTTTGGGGGCCTGGTAGGTCTGGAGAGCCCTGGGCCTCTTGCTTTTGTTACTCCTACATTCAGCGCCATGAAGTTAAAATTGGTGGTGATATGTCTTTGTCCAATTCACCCCCATGTGCCCAAGTTGGATGGCGACACCCAAAAGCTGCCACAGGGACATGGGTTGGGTCTAATTCTGACGCTTCTGAGCAAGTGCACAGGCAGACCCTCCGGGGGCTTCTCCGTCAGAGGAGGGCATGGATGCGTGGGGTTAGGACTAGAATGACCTGAGACGTGTCACTTATTTTTCCATGGATTTCACGGTATAAGCCTCCCTTGCTTTTCCTCGTTGGCTGACTTTAATGCTCTATAAGCTCTGTCCCTAAAGGCTAGAGGGGGCTTGGCCACTGTTGCACATGCGGTATTCAATGCGTTTCATGAGCTGTCACATAGTAGGTACTTAGCAAATGTTTGAGGCTGTGGGACTATAATTTCCACAACAAAGCAGCAAGTTTCTGGCTCCCTCTTTCATTCCTGCTGTCCTTGGGGATCTAGACGTAAACAATCAAGATCAGCCCACGAACTCCCCAATAGAAACAAAAGTAGTTTAAGAAGTAAGAGTTTGATAAATGCTTTAGGTTACTGTCTCTTTTCTGTAAGTCCTGTCTCCCCTCCAACGGGGGTGATGTCGACCCAGAAAAACAGCGAGGGGTGATGACAGGATCAAGCAAACCCACACATTGATTTGAGTATTTATTTCTGGTTAAAACAACTGTCTTGGAATTCTCTTACTTGGATCTCTTCACCTCGTCCTTAAGTTACCGGTGTCCTTCGTCGTTCTGATGGCCGTTTAGATGCCACATAAATGCAGATGTCTGACCTCGAACACTCTCCCAAGCTCGGGCCTCGGGCCTCAGCCCTCAGGACACTGGGCTCTCCCCGTGGGCAGCTGCAGCAGGAGAAGGGGTGGAAGGAGCCGGCTGAGGCTCTCCACTCTCAGAAGGTGATTAATTATGAATTTCATCCAACGGCTCTGTCCCGTCTCTCGCTGTCACCAATAATTAAGAGCTGACAAGGCAGCTGTTTTCCATGGGAATTTTCACCTGGGAAATTCAAAGTTCTTTAGAAAAACCACTTGAAGATCCAGCTTAACACCCTGGTGGCACAGCACAATAAATCCACTGGAGTCTTGAACGTAAAATCACTTGAGAAGGTATGAGAAAGGAACAAACATGCAACAGTGGGAAGAACACAGGGTTTAGAGGCAGCTGACATCCAGTTTTGAGTCCTCTTTCTCCCAAACATTAGTTGAATCACATTGAGCCAGTCACTTAAACTCCTGGATTCTTTATTTCTTTAGCTACGAAACGGAGATGATAAGATACCCAGTGGTATTAAGTGAGCACCTACTGTGGATTATCTGTAAAATGGAGATGATCAATAGCTACAGTATAGTGAACCCCTCCCCCGCTGTGACATGTTCCATTTTATGTTATCTCACTTTACTTATTTATTTTTATAATCCTCACCTGAGGATATATCTTATTGAATTCAGAGAGAGAGGAAGGGAGAGAGAGAGAGAGAGAGAGAGAGAGAGAGAGAGAGAGAGATCGGTTGCCTCCTGTAGGGGCCCCAACCAGGGAATGAACCCGCAACCTTTGGTGTAGGGGATGGTGCTCCAACCAACTGAGCCACCTGGCTAGCACTTTAATCCACAAAAGATTTGAAGAAAATCTCTCTTTCAAACACATGTGCGCACACACACACACACACGTGCACACACACATGCACGCACACAATTGAAGAAGATAACGTAAACAGGTGTCAGAGCACAGCCAGTGCCCTGCATGAGCTCTGGTGCTCTGAGTGGCTGCGAGTCCGTGTATTCTTCTCAATTCTTCTTGACTACGGCAGGGTTGGTCCTTCTCCAACCCCGCCCACTGTACTAACTGTTGGGAACTTAGTCCAAGTTCCTCCTTTTTCCTCTGCTCCCTAGACACAGCTCAGTTCTCAGTAGTGGGGCAGATGGAGAAGCCATGAGAAGTTGTGGGTGTAGAAGAATGAGTCTTTATTGCAGAAGCCAGTGGCCACATAGCCATCCAACAAGAACAGTCCTCAGCAAAGTCCATACAGGCAGGCAGCCGGACGCCGGCTGGTGAATACATATCTTTCTCACATAGTAGGGTTCATCTCTGTACCCACAGTCAGTATCTGAACAGCCGCATGCTGCCTCTGAAATCACCGCCTTACATCATAGCGGTACCTTAGCCCTCTGGCTCAGCAGCTTCTGTCTCTCCTGCCCAGCTGCTCTCTCTCTAGCAGACTTCTTCACACACTCCATCCGACTAGCTGGTCAGTAACCTACTTTTACACTCTTTAGACAAAGAAGACTCTGTGCCAATAGTTACATCAATCATATTGGCTATTGAAGGGCACAGTGTACCGTGAGAGTGCTGTGGCTGTGCAGTCGCTCATGGTATCTTGTCCTGATTAGGATTCTCAGGCCCAGAGTCCTTGAACATCCCGTTTAGGCACATGCCCAGAGCGGCCTTTGGCCCTTCTGGTGTATTGATCATAAGACTCTGTGCTCTCATTGGTCTTGACTATCCAGGGACCTGGCGTGGTTCCCACGATAGGTCAGAGTAAAAGTAGGAAAATACTAGAGGCAAGGATAAGACAGGTACTGGATTACATCGGAAGCATCCGTCGATCTGTGTCTCATCCTGTATCCCTCTGCCCCGTCCCTCCAGGCCTCCCCTGCTCATCCTGCCCCTTAGTCAGTCACCATCCTTACAAGCAGAAACACAGACACTGCCAATGCCCAGATCAGTTCTGCATGACAGCACAGACCTTTGATACTATAAATGAGGTCATCCTTTGCGAGAAATGGGCTGCTTGGGATCAAAAGTTGAAGTCCTGAAGGACGCAGGGCACAGAGTTTCTGGAAAGAACAAACAGACAGTCCCACTGTCCCACCCTGCAGGCTTCCTACATGCAGAGCTTCCACAGGTTGGTGGGAAGCAGCTGAAGCAGCCATGGAGGTCAGACATTGTGAGCATCTCAGGTGAGGCCACTGGTCAGGAGGAGTTGGGAGTGATGATGAAAATGCAGCAGAAATGAGGGTGCATCAAGGGATGCCACCCGGACAGTTGGTCACCAGGGCCAGGGCCAACCCTGACTCTCCCTGCTTGTATGGACTAAAAGTTCGTGTCCCCTCCCAATTCCCATGTTCGTGTCCCCAAACCCCAATGTGATGGCATCTGGAGTTGGGTCCTTTGGGAGGTGATTCGGGTTAACTAAGGCCATGAAGGTGGAGCCCCCCTTATAGAATTCATTTATCTATCTATCTATCTATCTATCTATTTAATATATTTTTATTGATTTTAGAGAGGAAGGGAGAGGGAGGTAGAAACATCAATGATAAGAGAGAATCATTGATCAGCTGTCTCCTGCACGCCCCCTACTGGGAATTGAACCTGCAACCTTGACCAGAACCAAACCTGGGACCCTTCAGTCTGCAGGCCAATGCTCTATCCACTGAGCCAAACTGGCTAGGGCAAGCATTCCTGTCTTTCTGAGAAGAAGAAGAGAGACCAAAGCTCACAAACAGAGGAGATCATGTGAGGACACAGCAAGATGGTGGCCATCTGCCAGCGAGGAAGAAGGCCCCTACCAAGAACTGAGTCTGATGACACCTTGGTCCTGGACTCCCAGACTCTAGAACTGTGAGGAATAAATGTCTGTGGTTTAAGCTCCCCCATCTATGATATTTTGTTAAAGCAGCCTCAGCTGACTAAGCCACTGCCCCCAGCACCCCAGAACAAAGGCCACCCCAGTGAAAAAGGTGGAAGAGGGAGAAACACACCCAATGGGCTGGGAAACTGAATTGACCGAAGGCAAATTTTCACCAGTTGGCAGGACAGAAGCTTGAGATAGAAGATGAGTTGAGTTATGGAAACTTAAGGAACTTCCATATTCACATACTTGCTTTTGTGGCCTGAGAAAGTAAGCCCTGCCCTTCATGAGGTGTTTCCACCTGGTTTCTGACTCAGATCTGTGCTGGGATTAGCTCAGGTCCCCGTTGTCTGCACGCCATGCTTCCTTGGGTTTACTGACCATCCGTCAGCCTCATTTGAGAGTGGGGAACAGTTGGGGCTCCATCACTCTGGGCTGCTGGGAGCTCAGGGGACTGTCCCAGCCTTCCTCTGCTGTGGTGCTGCCTGGCATGCTGGCACGAGAGGTAGGGGGCCCTGCCTGGAGAGCCCCACCCAGGCTGCACCCAGGCCTCTGCTCCTCTTGGGTCTGCAACCCCACTGCCTGGGGCTGGAGAGGAGGAGGGATGCTCACCAGCCTGCTTCTCTCTCTGCCTCTCAGCGCACAGTCCCTCCTTCAGGCGTTGGAAACACCGCTGGTTCGAACAGGGCAGGCTGGCCCTTCATCAGTCACTTCCAGACGATCATTTATAGTATAAACTTCCTGCCACAATTCCTTTAGGGTGTGGCATTTGCTACTGACTTGCCAGGATTTTGTGACTTAAAAATGTCCTCTCTGCTCAGTAGTTGATTCTGAAGCTCAGAGCTGAGCCTCACCACTTTTTGTTTTTTTGTGTGTGTTTTTTTCCTGCTGTAACAGAACTCTCAGAGGTAACAAATGACGCTTCCAGTGTGGTTTGAATGGAGAACAGCTAGTCATCCAAAATATTACTTGGCCACAGATGCCTATCATGTGTTCTCAGTGATGTCTAGAGATAAGACACAAAGGTGGGCTTATGTCTCCTGTGGCCAATGTTTCAGAATTCATAATGTCCCAAGCTATTTTAGCAAGTTGCACCTCTTCTTCTGATTTGAGATCCATAAACATTCTATCAGGGATCTTCATAGAAATACACAATGATGAAGTTCACAATACTCAGGAAATCTCCACAATGGGTACAGCACCAAAATGTGTACAGCCACTATTTTTTTTTAAATATATTTTTATTGATTTCAGAGAGGAAGGGAGAGAGAGATAGAAGCATCAATGATGAGAGAGAATCATTGATTAGCTGTCTCCTGCACGCCCCTTACTGAGGATCAAGCCTGCAACCTGGGCATGTGCCCTTGATCTGAATTGAACCTGGGACCCTTCAGTTCACAGGCTGATGGACGCTCTATCCACTGAGCCAAACTAGCCAGGGCTGTACAGCCACTATTGATAACAGTGTCCACGTGAGCCACTGACATAACTAAGTGGAACTGCCAAAATCTCTATTATAAAAACCCTGTGGCCATGATGCCGTCAAGCTGTAATGACCAAATGCCAAAAGGTACCTGCTGAATGTCATATGATTTCTTCATGGGAACAAGTAAGTGTTGTATATGATTTCTTCATGGGAACAAGTAAGTGTTGTATATGATTTCTTCATGGGAACAAGTAAGTGTTGCTGTGTTCAATTCTAATCTTCCAAGGAAGGTCAATTTAAGTGCTCCTGAGAAGGAAAGGTTAGGGCAGAAAACTATTCTTATCTCCGTCCACAACTGTCTTCAAGGTGGGCGGGGGCTGCATGGGCGGCATGCGTGGGTGGGTGGGAACTTGATGCTGGATCCCTCCGAGTGCTGGGTCTTGGTCTCGCATGATTTCGAGCAGTGGGCCTCTAGTAATGAAATAATAAGTTAAAACAACATCACTCAAGGACTGACTCTGATGATCTTATTTGACCCAACAGTAAATTTACAAACACCTAGAACACTTTTTTTCTCAAAATGCAGTCTGTTTAACATCTGTGCCAGTATCCTATGCTATGCTTTAAAAATGCAATTTCTGGATCCTACCTCTGACCACCTGAATGGATTCTCTGAGGGTGTGGTCCAAGACTGTATTTTCAACAGCTCTCCTTGGTGACCCTTGTGTACACTGATGGTCTCTAGGACAAGGGTTCTTCATCTCTGGTTGTGCCATAGACAATCAGGGGAAGCCTGTTAACCAGAACACTGTGTTTAAATGCAGGGAATCAAACATTCAAGATGACAAAGAAAACTGATTAGATTGAAAAACAATTATCAAAATATCCAACAAAAATAAATTTCTGATAAATAAATGCCTGAGCTTTGTCAGTAATGCATTCATAACAAGGTCTCATAACCACAAAAGTTTTGAAGAAATCATGAGTATAAATGATGTTTTGAGATAATTGCAACCCTTCTAATGCTGTATGATATAAAAGTCTATGACTTCTATTGGTGACGTCAGAGGTTCTGCTACTCCTGAAAATGTAGTTTGTTGCCTACATTCATAATTAAAGGAAGCAAGTGAAAAACTAAAGATATGGTCCAGTTGGTGTGGCTCAGTGGTTGAGCATCGACCTATGAACCAGAAGGTCATGGTGTGATTCCAGGTCAGGGCACATGCCTGTGTTTCAAGCTCAATCCTAGGTAGGGGTCGTGCAGGAGGCAGCAGATTGATGATTCTCATATCATTGATGTTTCTCCCTCTCTCTTCCTTTCCCTTCCTCTCTCTGAAATCAATAAAAACATAGGTTTAAAAAACAACAACAAACTAAAGATATGTTTTTTTCTGTTTACATTCCCAGACTCCTCTTCGTCCATAAATCACAGGTTAAGAATACCTGGTTAGTGGGATGGATAGAGCACACAAGCTTTGGGACATCTTGCATAAACAAATGTGGGCGTGCACACATACACACATGATATTTTGCAACTGTGACTGACATAGATTGAACATAGACTATTTGAAGTTACCGTCTTGGTGAGAGCGAGCATTGAAAGACAGAACCATGTGCTCTGGCAATATACCAGCCAGAGGAGAGGGTCAGGTTTGCTAAGGACAATGAAGGAGTCTGTTTAAGAATGTGACTGGTGAAATGGACCTCGTACTTCCACACGTCCTCTGTGAGAACCTCCGATCAGTTCCAGAATGTGCACACGTAGGTGCGAGGGGCCGAGGTCTGCCCATGGAGCCTCAGAGCGATCATTCGAGCCTGGAGAGATTTCAAAGTAGGTGCGACCCTTTCACCCGAGGAGACCATAAAACCCGACGAAGAGAGCAGCTTCCCAAGTGTGGTTCCCTCCACATGTGCCTTGGGGAAGATGTTCAATAAAAACCAGCTCTGTGGTCAAATAAGTCTGAGAAATTCTGCATCTGAAACATCTCCTTGTAGCAGTTCCCAGCACGTTAGCCATGCTGGGAAGTTTGTAGGTCAGGAAACCTGTTTAATTTTGTTCATTGTGCATCAGAATCTCCTGGGTGTCTTAAAGAAATACTTAAAAAATGCTCACCATTCATAGACGATGATTTAACTGGTTTATGGCATGGTATTAAAAATTTTCCTCGGGGTGAGAGGCACTGGTACACTCGTCATTTTTAAAAGCTTATTTCACCATACACCTTGCATTAATTTCCTGTGGCTGTTGCAACCAAGTACCACAAACTGGGCAGCTTAAAAGAACAGAAATGTATTCTCTTGCAGTCCTGGAAGTCAGACGCTCATAGTCAAGGTGTCAGCAGGGCTGTGCTGCCTCAAAGGCTTCTTCTTCCTGCTCCTGGGGGAGGCCGACAATCCTGGCCACTGCTTGGCTCACAGCTGCAGCACATAACCTGCCTTCTGTCGGCACCGTGCTGTCCTGGGTGCCTTTCTTCTTCTGCAGGGACACCAGTCATCCCGGATGGAGGCCCCCCTACTTCGTCCAGTAGGACCTCATCTTAGCTTGGTTACACCTGTGAAGACCCTGTCTCCAAACAGGGTCATGTCACAGGCACCAGGGTCAGGAACTCAACACCCCTCTTGAGCAACACAAATCCACCTCCTTCAGGTCTCCTTTGGGAGGAATCCTTGGAACACTCTTGGAGAAATTCTGTCCACTAGAAGTTTACATTTTGAGCAATGTCGCTTCTTGGCAAACCCGCCATGCTAGAGGCCCAGTGCATGAGATTTGTGCACTCGGGGGGTCCCAGCCCTGCCTGCACCCTCTCACAGTCTGGGAGCTCTAGGGGGATGTCTGACTGATGGCTTAGGCCTGCTCCTGTGGGGAGAAGGCCTAAGCCATCATTGGGACATCTTTAGCGCTGCTGTGAGGTGAGAGAGGGTCCTACCACTGCCACTGCTCTCACCAGTTGTGAGTCTAGCTTCTGGCTGAGCAGCACTCCCCCTGTGGGAGTGCACTGACCACCAGGGGGCAGCTCCTGCATTGAACATCTGCCTCCTGGTCGTCAGTGCGCATCATAACAACTGGTTGTTCCATCATTCAGTCCATTTGCATATTAACCTTTTATTATATAGGACTAGAGCAGTGGTTCTCAATCTTCCTAATGCCGAAACCCTTTAATACAGTTCCTCATGTTGTGGTGACCCCCAATTTCATTGTTACAAATTGAACATAATTAAAGCATAGTGATTAATCACAAAAACAATATGTAATTATATATGTGTTTTCTGATGGTCTTAGGCAACCCCTGTGAAAGGATCATTCCACCCCCAAAGGGGTCGCGACCCACAGGTTGAGAACCACTGGACTAGAGGCCCAGTGTATGAAATTCGTGCACTGGGGGTGTGTGTCCCTCAGCTCAGCCTGCACCCTCTCCAATCTGGGACCTCTCGAGGGATGTCCGACTGCTCACTGGGATCAGGCCTAAATGGGCAGTTGGACATCCCTCTCACAATCCAGGACTACTGGCTCCCAACCACTTGACTGCCTGCCTGATTGCCCCTAACCGCTTCTGCCTGCCAGCCTGATCACCCACTAACCACTCCCCTGCCAGCCTGATCAATGCCAAACTGCAGCCCTGCCGGCCTGATTGCCCTTAACTACCCTCTCCTGCTGCCCTGGTAACCCCCAACTGCCCTCCCCTGCAGGCCTGGTCACCCCCAACTGCCCTCCTCTGCTGGCCTTCTTGTGGTGGCCATCTTTGACCACATGGGGGTGGCCACCTTGTGTGTTGGAGTGATGGTCAATTTGCATATCACTCTTTTATTGGATAGGATTCTATTTCCTGATAACTGAACAATTTGAACTGTGCCAGAGAATTGTTGGGGCGACAGAATGCGGAAGGGTGTGTCCCTGTGAAGAAGGGGTTGATCTAAAGCTGTGTTTTCTGGCCGGAATGAGCTGCCAGACGGTGTCTGCTGTGAGCACGCCTCCTCCGGACCATCACGGTTATCATCAGCAGAGAGGGCGTTACCTGGGTGCCCTCAGCCCACGGCTGCCCATGCATTCGAGAGCAGCAGCATGCCATTCAGGTGCACGTTTAAAAGAACAAGCCCCCCCAGTGCACCTGGGTTTCAGCCCTTGAAACTGTTACCTGGGCTGAGAGGAGCCGAGCACCTGATTCTTCTGGAAATATTTAAATAGGGGTTGTTGTTATGTGGGAGGCAGAGAGGCCCAGCGGAAAGTCAGAATTCATATGAAAACTCAGGCTCTGCCGCCAAAGCTCTGCCCTTTCCACCACTGCGCTGCGTTTCTCTGGAAAGAGTAATACCTGCCTCACAGGAGGGCTGTGAGGGTTAAATGAGATGCTGAGGGTGGAAGTGCCTGTAAGTTATAAATGCAGAAAGAACAGGGCCATTCTAGAACATGGTAAGACCGGCTTAAATGTTGGCATTATTATTCAGGAACAGAAGATGGATGATCAGCCTTGGTTTTGGGCAACGTTATGGAGTCAAGTTCGCGGCTGACTGCCTGCCCACTTCCCGTTCTACGACGTTTCTCTCCTGAAATCGTACCTGCCCTTGCTAAATGCAGCGCTGTGGTTCACCTGCTGGTTTCGGTTTGTGTGGTTCTGGCTGTATGAAATGGAACTGCTGATTCCAGCAGCCCTGTTTTTGGGGTCAGAGGAGAGCTCTGGTTAGGAAATGGGAGGAAGCAACTCCTTCCTGTAATCAGAGGCAGAGCTGTTGGCAGAGGCTGCCCAGAGGGGGAGGCACCTGGCTGTCCTCCTGCTTGCCCTTGGGGAGAGCTGTCCTAGATGTCTCTTCCCCAAGGACCTGGTGGAATATGTCCTAGGGGAGCTGGAGGGGAGGGAGGTGTGGTAGGAATAAAGAATGCTGGTTGCTCATGCAGAGAGCAGTGCCTTTTCTCAGGGGCATGTGCTTGGCGTTCACAGTAGCCAATCCATGTCCAATGGACGTGATATAAAATAAGGGAAACATGTTGTCATAAAACAGCTTGAAAACATCCAAAAGGCAACTCTTGTCCCAACTCCGCAGTCTGGATTTTCATCACTGGGAGTCCTTTCTTTCGGTGCCAGAGTTTCCTACCAAAATGAAAATATTCCTGGGGTGGGCGGGTTATGTCTTAATGATCGCTCATCTGCAATATGTGGCAGAGATTTATTTATTGGCTCAAGAGACTTGGGAACCTAACAACTAAGCTGTGATCCCCCAAGGCCTGCCCCAGTGCAGTCCTTATACCAGGGCCTGGGAAATGCTTGAGAGGTTACTTTTAGATGAAAAGAGCGACTTGTTACTCTATGCGGGAAGGAAGGGGAGAGGTGGGATCAGTGTGTGCACTGCTACTTGGGGGCTTGATAAATTGGGGCAAAAAGGGATTCAAGAAGCTACAACGAGAAAGTTATGTGATATCGAGGCTTTCAAGAGAGAGATTTGAGTTTGTGTGCTAAGTCTGCCACTACTATGTGGTTGTATGCAGGTCATGCTAACCTGCTGGCCTTGGTTTTGTCAGCTGTGAAATGAGAGCACTGATACCTTAATACCTCACAGAACTGCTGTGTGAGTATGAAGATATAATGGCAGCTCCTTCCTCCCTTCCTTCCTTCCTCCCTTCCTTCCTTCCTTCCTTCCTTCCTTCCTTCCTTCCTTCCTTCCTTCCTTTCTTCCCTCTTTCTTTCTTTCTTTCTTTCTTTCTTTCTTTCTTTCTTTCTTTCTTTCTTTCTTTCTTCCTTTCTTTCTTTCTAATAGGAAGAGAAGAAAAAGGAAGAGGAAGAGGAAGAGGAAGAGGAAGAGAGAGCACGCAGAATATCTGTGCAATCTGCAGCCTTTCTTGACCTCCTGGTGTAGGTCAATCATCTTATGATGTGTTATCTCAGCTCTATGGACTTCCTCTTTTAGCCATTCCTTTTTTAAACCTGATTCTAGAGAGGGAGGGAGAGGGAGAGAGAAACATTAATTGGTTGCTTCCTGCACATACCCGATCAAGGATCGAACCTGCAACCTTGGTATGTGCCCTGACCAGGAATCGAACCTGTAGCATGGGATGACACTCCAACCAACTGAACAACACCAGCCAGGCCAGTGCAGCATCTTTATAAATGGTGAATGGATAAACACTCATCACTATTGTTATTACTCTTTAAGGCAGGATATGCTCGGTGCTATTGTAATTAACTGCACGTTTGCCCTGGCGTGATGCCAGGAAGGTGTGTAAATGCACTATGTGGGGCGTCTTGGTGCACCGCACGGTGGGGAATCTATGCTGGCATGGCATCCAAGGAGCGAGCTCCTTCCAAACCAAATAAACTGCCCTCAGTGCTGGTCCCGGAGACAAACACGGATAGAGCTCTCTTGGTAGAGAGACTGAGACCTACTGCATCCAGTGGCCGTTCCCATCAAAGTGAAGAAGGCAGCCAGCCAGTTGCAAAGGATAATGAGGAAAACAAACCCGGGGAGGGGAGACTCAGAGGTGAAGACTGAGCAGCAGCAAGGGCAGTGCTGTGGCCGAGTGCCAAGGCCACGTTTCAGTCTGAAGGGGTCACAGCATCAGGATCCTGAAGAAAGAGGGCCCGGCTCAGAGGGCAGCCTGGCACGGGCAGCAGGGAATCTAAACCCTGGTCAGTCTTCCTGCCGTTCCCTGGGCAGAGGAACTGGGAGCTGATATCAGGACTGCTGTGGCCCAACAGCCCCCCTGACAGCTCTGTGTCGTACTTGAACACAGTTCCCCTCAGAGTCAGCATGAGTTCGCTTTTGACTAATCCATTGTCCTTTGCATGACATCCTGAGTCAAGAACTGTATGTACGTTGCTCTATGTGAACCTGGCCCAGCTGGGTGTTAGTAACTCTCAGACTCAAGATATTGGTGCCCCCAGAGGTGTCGGAGCCTGGTCAGCAGCGTCCTTTAAAGAATGCTGTCCTGGAGCCCTGCCGGGTGGCTCAGTTGGTGGAAGCATCGTTCTGTCCCCCAATAAGATCGACTTTGGTCAGGGCACAGACCTAGGTTTTGGGTTTGATTCCTGGTCAGGGTGTGTATGGGAGGCAGCCGATCAATGTTTCTCTCTCATATTTATGTTTCTTTCTCTCTCACGCCCCCTCTCCCTCTCCCTCTAGAATCAATAAACATATCCTCAGAGGTAATCAGCCAAAGACCTTGTTTGCATATATGCATAACCCATGGACACAGACAATAGGATACTGAAGGCCTGGGGCGGGGCGGGCTGGAGGGGGTCAATGGGGGAAAAAGGAGGACATATGTAATACTTTCAACAATAAAGATTAAAAAACATAAATAAACGTATCCTCTGGTGAGGATTTAAAAAAAGAATGCCGTCCCGGAGCGACTCATGTCTGCCCATGAGAGCCACTGATCACGTGACAATGGGGAGCAAAGGGTTAAAACACAGGAGAAAGGAAATATTTGCTCCAACTGGGAACTAGGGGAGGCTTTGTAGAGGATGTGGCATTTGTGATGAGTCTTTAAAAAAGAGTGGGGTCCTGACTGGGTGGCTCAGTTGCAGGATCGATACCCAATCAGTGCAAATACAGGAGGCAACCGATCACTGTTTCTCTCTCACCTTGATGTTTCTCTTCCTTCCCCCTTTCTCTCTCTAGAATCAATAACAAACATATCCTCAGGTGAGGATTTAAAAAAAAGGAGTGGGATTTTGACACATGGAGATGAGCTTAGGTTCAGAGAACGGGGCGAGGTCCTGGGGAGGTGACGCGAGGCGGGGTGGTTGGGATGAGAGGTCCTGAGCTGTGGGGAGGCAGAGACTTCTGGGACCCAGGGAGAGTGGGGGGCGACCAAAGGGGGAAGGAGCAGCAGGGGGCTCGCTGGCGATTTTGTCCTCTAGGGAAGAGCAGAGGTGAGACCCTTAGTCACAGGCAGGTGTCTTGCCTCACAGAGTGGTGGGACCCCTGGTCACAGGCAGGTGGACTGGAGGCTCTGGCTCCCCGGGGACAGGCATGCAGGGGCTCCTGCCGTGTCGGAGGTCTTGCATAGGATACCAGACCCTGACTTCACATGAGTTCCCAGCGCTGCTAGTGAAACAGGTTTTGTCGTTTTTGGTGGGAGGAAGCTCCTTGCACGTTGCAAATGCCGAGTGTTACCACTGCTGCTAAGCAGGCGAGCAGAGCGGACAGCATCCCCCGTATCCCCAGAAGAGCTCTGTGCAGGGGTTTCGGGAACACAGAGCTCTCCTCCCTCCTTCACCACTTCTTCTCTGAGGGACCTTTCTCTTTTCTGTGTCCTCACTGCCAGGGAGAAGGCTGGACAGGATGGTGGATCAGTGACCTTCAGATTCTGGAAGTCTGTGTCTGTGTCCCCTCTCCCTGGAGGCGAGGGCACAGTGGGCTGCCCTGAAGCCTGGCAAAGGCGGACGGCTTGTCCTGTGTGTACTCAGGCAGGGGGCACTTTTGGAACTGGACTATTATAAACACAAACAAGCAGCTTGCTTGTCACCGACTAGATTGCTTGACTTTCCTTGGCCCCATGTCCTCAGTGAAAATTTTAGGGAGGAACACTTCCCCTGAACCCCAGGCGGAGAAAGAGCTGGTGCAAACGTGGAAATACGCCAAGCAGGAAGGAAAGGTCTTTGCCGATGCCTTTGGACTTTGAGAGTTAGAGGTCAGCTCGCCAGGTCCGTCCGACCTCTGGGGCGCATTGAGCCTTAAAAGAGTGATGTGAGTCATCCTCTCTCCTTTGCATTTTCCCAGTGAAAATTTCCCTCAGAGAAATTCTAGTAGCGGAAATGATTGCATAATTGCAACCCCGTTCTGTTGCTGCAATGTTTTGCAGCTGCTCTCACTAGTTATTTTCCCTCAATACCTGTTTACGTCCCCGGAGGAAAGGGTGCTCGATAAAAACGTTGCTGAAG
The DNA here is from genome assembly GCF_000147115.1 of Myotis lucifugus. NCBI lineage: Eukaryota > Metazoa > Chordata > Mammalia > Chiroptera > Vespertilionidae > Myotis > Myotis lucifugus. Next base: position 484,136 of record NW_005871493.1, read on the forward strand.
AAAGGTCACCTGCAGGGAGCAACAACGCAGTCTGCATCGAGATGATCCTTTCGATGTCCCTGGCTCTGAAGGCGTGACAGGCTGCTCAGTGTTGGCTGGACCAGGGGCTGCCTGCACTAATTAGCTCAGCCCGTGGCCCCTGGGGAGGACTAGCTGTCGCCTTTGCTCCGCGCCCTCTCCCTGCCCTTTTCCCCAGAGGCCAGATGGGTAGCTGTGGATGGACAAGTCAAATGTCCACGAAAAACATCCCACTGTGGCCATGTGACGAGTCAAGGTTACCTTGAATGAAATGCAGAGGGAAAAATCTATATGTCAAGATGCGAGTCACCAGTGTAATGTCATCTGAATATCAGCCTGCTCCTATTAATGTTGACTGTGTAAGCACATAGAATACCAGAAGGAAATTAAACATGTCCGGTGACAGAGGCCCGCACTCAGGCACAGACCTGCTCAGGGACACGCACACGCACCGGCACACAGACACATGTGTGTTCTCCGGTTGAATGCGCCTGGCAGAGGTAGGAGGTCTATTAGTAGGACGACTGCATGCAGGAGAGATGGCATTTTTGGCAGCATTAATGAGTGTGGCCTTTGGGTGGGATGTGCAGGCTGCACAGAACGGAAGGGGACTTGAGACCTTGGCGACCCTCTTCTAAAAAACGTGGCAGGGCTTACAGGATCGGGAAGAAGTATGCCCTGCTCAGTGTTCACTGAGGGGCTCCACAGAGATGAAGCCCGGCTTTCCCTCCCCCGCCTTCCACAGGCTCTTTCCTGATGCTCTGAGCTCCACCGGCTCCTGCTATGGTTTTTGGAAGCCAGGCCGGAAGGCCACCGTAATGGCGAAGGCCTGCTTCCCTGGCATTACCTGGGTCCTCTCTATTCCTAAAGGAGGGGAGTCTCTGCCCACTGCCTACTGGGTCTTTTGGGGGCATCTTTATGACTCTAAGGCTTATTGACAGCAGCCATGGGGGCAGCTGGTGCTGTGGCCATGGGAGCACAGGGCTGGGGCCAGGATGTGGGGGAATGAGACTCAGTGCTCTCCTCACCTCAGTTTCTTCCTCCACAGATAGGAATGAGAAATAGGAATGAGCCCCCAGAGCTGCGCAGGCTGGCGCTGCACAAGCCGAGGCTCCCTTACCCTCCTCCATGTGCTTATGTTGTTCACGGAGCCCCAGGGGTTACCCAGAGCAGGGGCCCTGCCTGCCTGCTTCAGAGCTGAGGTGTGGTCGCAGGAGATAAATGAGTATCAACTGTCTTCGCTCCTTGCTGTTGCCTGATTTTCCTAGAATGTGACCCCTTAGCTGCCTGGACAGAGTATAAACCCACCATCTTCCTCTCAGTCAGATCCTCTGTCTTGCCTCTCCTGGTCAGTCCGAGTCTCCAAAAGGAAAAGAGCTGAGGGCAGCTCCAGTGTCGGTGGCTCTGCTGGGCTGACCTGGGAAAGTTACTACATCTATGCAAGGGCTTACAGATTACGAAGACAAGCTTAATTCCAGGGTGGGAAGGGTCAAGCAGGCCACAGGAAAAACAAGCACACGGCATGTCAGCCCTTTCAGTGGGCTCGTGGAAGGCTTGCACCCCAACACACCATTGTCTCCACAGACCTCACCCAGGCCTGGAACACAGGGAACAAATGTGATTCTTCACACTCCTTGGAACCACCGGGAACTCCTTCGACCACTTTAGTGGTTCTACCCCTCCATCCTTCTCCAGCTGTCCACACAGTGGCACCCAGCCCACCTGGGCCTGGCTGAGTGGAAGGCTGTATCTGCAGTACTGCACTAGGCCAGGCAGCATCAGGTGGGTGGTTACCCACCACAGTGAGCCCCCAGGGGAGCTTGGGGTGTTTAAGGAATGGGAACTGGAGCATAACAGGAAGAGAAGATTCTGGAGACATCCAGCCTTGGGGAAGAGTCTCCACACAGAGGAGAAAGCCATGCTTCCCCATGAGGCTGTGCAACAGAAGTAGCCTGGGGCTTCAGAAAAATATGAATTCCAGGGCCCCATAATCATAAACTCTAATTCAACAAATCTGGACTGGGGCAACGAATCTGTATTTAAAAAATAACAAACATTTAATCTGGGGGTAATTTTAGATTTACAGAAAAGTTGCAAAGATAATTTATATTTCAATCACTTTTAGTTGTGAAATATAAAGCACTTATAGATAGGTGCCCCAAACAGAAATGGTACCTTGATAATTTATCACAACTGAACACCTGTGCCATCACTACCTGGCGAAGACATAGAACCTTGTCAGTCTCCAGAGGCTCCTCCTGTGGCCCTGCTTTTTCCTTCCCAATCAAAAGTTTACTACTTAAACATGTACCCCCGAAGACTGTGGTTAATTTCTCATCCCTAAACACTTGGTATAATTTTAGCTGTTTTTGAACTTTCCATAAGGTAGTCATACAGAGTGTACTCTTCTGTGTCTAGCTTCTTCTACTGGATGAGATTCACCCATGTTACTGTGTATAGTTGAACTCCCTCTTTTCCACTGTGCTATCCAATGCAGTAGTCACTAGGAACATCTGGCTACTCAAATTAATTAAAACAAAATAAAATAAAAGATTCCGTTCCTTTTTTGCACTAGTCACATCCCATTTCAAATGCTCACAAGTGACAAGTGGTGACTTCTTGGACACTGCAGAACAAAACACTTCCATTTATTACTCATTTATTACTCCCACCAGAATCTCTTTTCAAAAGCAACCCAGACAATTTTGACAATCAGCTAGGTTTGAAGTCACTGCTTGATTTCTCCAAGGGCATAAATTTTTGTCTCTATACAAGAAAGAGCTTTCTAATGATTCAAATTGTGTAGCAGTAGAATGGACTGTTATGAGAAATACCTCATTCGGTAGTGAGTGCCCTGTGTTTAGAAGTATTCAAGTTGATTCTACACAACTCATTGATACAATGGCTCCAAAAAGAACTAGACTTAGTGAAAAGCCTCCCTAACTGGTGTAGAAGGTCCTTTCCAACTGTAAGAGTCTGATTTCATGCCTTTTCATGGCTATGTTTGGTGAGATACATGCTGGACAGTGAAATTATTCATAGTTAGGCAGCGGAAGAGAGAAAGGGCTGGTGCCAAAGACCCAGATTAAGCGCACATTGGATCGTTAGCCCCAGAATAATTGAGTTAGTTGTCTTGATGATCAATGAAGCACCTAGCGCTCACTTAAACCCATTGTTCTTACCTGAGCTCGTGGGATAATGGGAATGATGGCTCCTCAATGTCACCCTCCGCAGACATTTATATGTCCTCCTTATTTCTAGTTTAATGGCTTTATTGGCTACGTGTCTATTATTGTAACTGTCTTAAATCATTTTTGGAAGCAGGTGGGGCATAAGTCATAACATTGCAAAAATGCCTTCACTCCCACCTTGCCCAGCAGTCTGTTTTCATCTGTCCCCGTGCTCTCTCTCCATCCATTCTCCCTGTTCCCCCCGAATCCTCTCCTACCGTGGGGGGTGTGGAAATGAGGGGATTTATTCTAGGTCACAGACGAACAATCTTCTGGCCTAGGCACTCAGGAGGCTGCCCTTTGGGATGGATCGGATTCCTTGAAACTCACTAGAAGTCTTACTGTTTCTTGTAAGAATGCTGTGAGGGGATTTGGGAAAAGGTCTTAAATCTCCCTGAGTGTATGTGAGTGATGAGATTTCAAAGGGAAAATGAGAAGTGGGCAGATCTGATAACCTAAGCCCATGAGTGACAACCGTTTCTGCTCTGCTAATGAGGTTATGCTCTGGATCTCCACTGAGGTCACCGATAATCCTTTTGGCGATTTCTTTGTAACACCACATGGTTAAGATCCCAGAAATCTGTAGGCTTCTGTGGGTGGGACCAGATCATGGTGCCCATGGGTGGTGGCACCTATCATCCTAGCTCCTCATGATTTGAACTGAGGGTGAGTCAGGCTTTGCCCACCTACTTTTGGATGGAAGGAACCAATTGGGACATGAAAGAGAACCCAGAGAAATAGCTTTGGAGCTTCTGTGGAGGTTGGAACGTCTTCTGATTGTCTTAAAAAACACACAAACTACCTTAGAAGGCTTCAGAGAGAATATGTGAGAGGGAACTTGAGACATTGGCAAGGTCAGAGCCAGTGCCCAGGCTGTATTCTCTGTGGCTTTCAGCTTGTCACCCCACTCTCTTGGCCCTGGGTTTCCCTGAAACTTCAGGAACATAGACAATCAAAGGGGTATGTCTGAAGAACGCCCTCTGTCCTAGGAGACATCCTAGGCTTAATTAGCTAGTCCCCACAGGATGTTCTGAAAATGAGAAATGCCTAGGATTATTATCTATCAAATGTCACATACAAATATGCTCATGTTCCCGTTATGAATGTGTGTGTTGCAAACTTGCTCAACCGAGTGTGACTCGTTTGGTGGTTTTAATTACAAATATCAATAAAGTTGGTTGATATTGATGGGCGCAGACCCTTCAGATCATGGGAAGGAAGCTAATTGCGCTGGACAGCGCTGTGATTGAACTCCGAGGGAGGCTGGTGCTCCTGCTCGCCGGGTGTGATGCTGACAGCTCCAGTCTCCCTGTGTTAATTAAATGTGATGAAATGATATTAACTTGTAAGAAGAGTTGGAGGCTTGGGCTGTTTACTTGGTGGGTGGGGCTGAGGCTCGGCCGGACTGAGGCCGGGCCGGGCTGTGGTGGATGGACTTAAGGGCCTTTGTCTTTGGGAGAAGCAATGTGGGCATCGTGGTTCTCAGTCCCAGCTGCAAACAGAACCCCCGAGGGGCTTCTACAATATGCCTCACCCTGGACTGAACTGCCAGGGACCCATCTGAGGTGGAATCTCCCAGGTCATTCTCGCGACCAGAGGGAATGAGGACCACTGATGTAGTGATGAAAGTTCATGCTGTCAAAAGAGACTTTGAATGGGCTCTGTGTCCTTGAGTCTCTTACTCTCTGAGCCTCAGTTTTCTTCTTTTTTTCCTGTAAAATGAGGGGAATGAAAACTGTATTGTGGATCTTTTGACTGTAACATGAGATCAAAGGAGTAAAAGGGCTTG
>NW_005871493.1:489272-495490 GCF_000147115.1 Myotis lucifugus
TCTTCCTTTACCACTAGAAATGAGTCATTAGAATCTTTAAATCTAGATCATATAAGAGAGTCAAATCCAGAAACCCTGGGCCAACTCAGAAACTTCATCCTTAAATTTCTGTGACTCTAGAACTATTCCTGGTACCAAAATCTGCATTAGTTAGGGCCTCCAGAGAAACAGAGCCAATAGGGTATGTATCTGTACCTCTATCTATCTATCTATCTATCTATCTATCTATCTATCTATCTAATCTTCTATCTGTGTGTATGTGTACACATATATGTGTATATATAAATATGTATAAAATCCTCTTGATATATGTGGGAAACTGTTTATTGCCTTCACTATCTGATAAGCGTAGACAGAGACCCCCCCCCCACCCCCCAAGGCTGGGTGCCTTTGAAGCCCCAGCAAAGGTCGGAGCTAGGCGCCACCTCTGTTTGTCCAGACAGTGGTAGCTGAAACTACTCCCCCATTTATTATTATGTAAATCCTTGCTGATGGGCTAGTCTGCCTGTTACTGGGGGTTCGCCTGCCTAAGGGCTATGCTATGGGTGCATCCCAGATCAATAAAAGCTTGGTGAGGCCTGAGCACAGGTGGAAGTCCTTCCCCTTGAGTTGGACTTGCTCGTCTGGTCCCCCAATATTTCCAATTATCTCTTGTCTTTTCATTTTCATTTGCGTGCGGCTCTGCTTCCAGTTCCTGAACCCCCATCCACGCGGGACGTGGAAGGAAACACTCAACAGATATATATATATATATATATATATATATATATATATATATATATATACAGATATGTGTATATTATTATTATTATATATGCTGATGTAATTATGGAGGCCAAGATGTTCCACAGTCTACCTATGTGTCCACAGTCTACCTATGTGTAACTTGGAGGCCCAGGAAGGCCTGTGGTGTAGTACAAAGAACTGACAGTCTGAGCCTTGAGGGCAGGAGGTCCACATCACAGCTCAGCTGAAAGGGGAGAGAGAGAGAGAGAGAGAGAGAGAATCCTTTCTTTCTCTACCTTTTTGTTCAATCTAGGCTCTCAATGGGTTAGATGATGCCAATTTCTTTTACCTAGTCTACCAATTCACAGACACAACCAAGTAATGTTTAACCAGATACCTGGGCCTTCCCTGATCCACTCAGGGTGACACATAAAACCACGCCTCCCCTACTAAGACTCAAGTGCATGTGGCCGGGATGCATTCAGAAGACTGTGGGCACCTGGCTGTGTAAGCCAGTGGTGGGGAGGGCATGGACGTGGGCATCTGGACATGTGGGGCTGAATTCCATCCCTGTCACTCTTAGCTTTGTGACCCTGGGAGAATGATTTGGATTTTTCAAGCCCCTCTGTACTCATTAATTAAAATGAGGAAATAATTCCTACTTCTCAGGGCTGATGTGAGGATTAGTTGGATACATATTTATGAAAGAGTCTGGCAAAGAAAGGTTTGCACGGATGCCTGCGGAATAATTAACTGCATTGATATAAAGTATCTGGCATGGGTGTTAAAAACCACTCCCACTTACCTTATAGTTAAAAATCACATTTTGGGTGGTGTTGGTGAGGAGCACACGCATTCTTTTGAGATGCTCACATCGCAAGGTATGGGTCCAAGGAAAGGCAGGACGTTGATTCTGGGGTGGCTACGATGAATCCAGAACCATCATTAAATCCCCAACACAACCTCATGAAAGAAGTATGGATTATTTTCTCAGAACGTTTTTTTTTAACTTATTTAAATGTTTGTTAATACTCACCTGGCCTGGGGATATTTTTTCCATTGTTTTAGAAATAGTGGAAGAGAGAGAGAGAAAGAGAGAGAGAGAGAGAGAGAGAGAGAGAGAGAGAGAGAGAGAGAGAGAGGCATTGATTGGTTGCCACCCACACACAGTGAATGGATACTGGGGGATTAGCCTGCAACTGAAACCGAGGTACATGCCCTTCACCAGAATCAAATCCGAGACCCTTGAGTCCATGGCCGATGCTCTAACCACAGAGCAAAACTGGCCAGGCTGGACGGGGTTGTATTATGAGCTCTGCCACTTCCTGTGGACCACTGTGGGATATTCCCTTGCTCCGAAACGTAGTTCTCTAATGTACAAAATGGGCAGACTCCTCTCACCCACGACTCACATCCACACGCTCATGTCTGACTTGTGGCTGGTGCTCCAGAAAGGGCAGCTATGTGGCTGTCATTAGGATGGTGTTTGCATTAGGAACAGCGTGCCCATGGCCCCTGGCTCCCTAGTGTCCTCTAGCCAGTGATGGCCTTGGTTTCCAGCCCTGATATGTCTGTGCCCAGTTCAGTCCTCTTCCTGCTGGGTCATAGGGCCTGGACAGTCTGGCCGGGCCTCGGATCGCAGCAGCATCAAGCAGGACGCTGCGTGGATGCTCATGTTTTGTCTTTTCCGAATTCCTTGAATTTGCCACCACGCAAGTCCCCTCCATGCCTGCCTTTTCCAGAATCGGGCCGGCCCCTCTCGGCAAATCCCCAGCCGACTCCATTTCCCTTATCAACCTGCAGATCGCCTCTCATTTGTCCTCTTTATTAGCTTTTAATCTCCCATCAGTTTAGTGCTGGGGTTTAAGAGCAGGATTAGTGGGGGGACCTTAATTGCATGGTCTTCCATGGCCCCTTGAACATCAGATTCAATAAAAGTTTATGGAAAGATAAAATCCCAAAGCGTTTTATAGCCCCAGACAGAGCAGGAGATGGGCGAGAACAAGGTAACTGTTTTTCAACTTCAAACAATCCCTGTTTGGACTTGATTAAATGAGGAAGTGAGTTTCCCCTCTCGGTCTCGCTCTCCCTTCCCCCTCTCCTTCCTTGGCTGCTCCGATCCTTCTCGCCTGGCACAAGCAAGAAGCCACTTTCTGCTGCGCTCTCTTCCCCTCTTGCTTTGATTCCCTCTGACAGGAAGACTAATGAAACCTGGGTGCTCCAGAAAATAACATTCATTTCACGCAGAAATATGCTGAACCACACTGAAGGTGGCTGAGTGATGCATTTGATGGGAAAGAGGCCAGTCCTCAGGAGGGGACACGTGGTCCATGAGGGAGGAGGCGGGAGCGTGCTCCTTGGCCATGAACTCCCGCCCACCTCAAACCCACCTTTCTCCAGCCTCCACCCTCTGTTTGTGCCCCATCCTATGACTCCTCAGGCAAGCAGAGGGTGAGTGCGACATGGACTGCGCAGTCATTGTGAGTTTGTTTGTGTATTATTTCAACAAATACTTAATTGCATGCATACAATGTGCCAGAGGCCATACTAAGCATCGGAGATATAAGGCGAGTGAAGCCCCATTCTGCTGGCAGGAGCGCATCTCTGGGGACATTATTTTTCTTTTTCACAACCACAACCACAGTAGAAGGAAGGGGTGGGCCCTAACAGACTTTGCTGCATTGATACAGAAGAGCTTGGCTGACAGACCACATAAATGGTGAGGGGTTCTGCGCAGTGAAGAATGTGAAGTTTCTGGTGGAATCCAGTGGGCATCAGGGATTTGGGAGCAAGAGAGGAGAGGAGTGAGGGGAGAAGGTAGAGAGAGGAGCCACTAATGGGTGTTGGTCTGTGGACTGCCCAGGGGAAGGTGAAATAGAAATTCCCTGGTGGGCATGGCCTAAGGACATTTAAAAAGTGATCAGTCCTCACAAATGCTTTGTGGGAATATTTACGTTTTATTCATTCGGTCACTCAATAAAAGCAAAAGTCCACAATCACTGGTGACCATGAGGATGCAGCTTTCCAGAAATTCATAGAAATCTGAAGTTGGTCTTTGGATTTGTACTGGCTATAAATTGGTGTCAACAGCAATACCACTTCTGGGAATATAACCAGGGGATCCCGAAACTCTAATTTGGAAGAATATATCCATCACTATGCTCATTGCCGCATTATTTACAATAGCCAAGATCTAAAAACAGTCCAAGTGCCCATCAGTAGATGAGTGGCTTAAAATGTTGTGGTACATTTACATAGTGGAATACTATTTAGCTGTAAAAAAAAAAAAAAAAAAAAAAAAAAGATCTCTTACCCTTTGTAACAGCATGGATAGACCTGGAGATTATTATGCTAAGTGAAATAAGCCAGTCAGAGAAAGACAAATACCACATAAATACCACATGATCTCACTTACTAGTATATGTGGAATCCATTGAGCAAAATAAACTGATGAACAAAATAGAAATAAAAGTTACTAGTATATGTGGAATCCATTGAGCAAAATAAACTGATGAACAAAATAGAAATAAAAGTATGGATACGGGATTAAGCAAAAACTATATCTATATCTATATCTATATCTATATCTATATCTATATCTATATCTATATCTAGCAAAAACTTTATCTATATCTATATATCTATATCTATATCTATATCTATATCTATATCTATATAGACAACAGTGTGGTGATAGCCAGAGGGTAAAGAGGTGGGGGTAGGAAGAGGTAGACAAAGCAGTGGGGGTGGGGATGGGGATGGAAAGAGACTTTTCTTGGGGCTATGGGTGCACGATGCAGTGTGTAGGTGAAGTTTTGTTGAGTTGTACACTTGAGACCTGTATGGTTTTGTGAACCAATGTCACCCCAATATATTCAATAAAAAGTGAATTGGGGTCACGCTGATTTTAATCACTGGAAGACCCCTGATGATGTGTGTAATAACGAATACTAGGTACAATAATGGCAGTGGTACAAAATGAAGCCAGAGCCCAAAGGAGGGCGTGGCCAGCCCACCTGGGGCAGGGTGTGGTGGGCATCAGGAAGGGCTTCAGTGAGGGGCCAGGCTGAGGTAGGCCTTGAAGGACGGGAAAGTGCTTGCTAGATGAATGGAATAGAAAAAGAGGTGAGGACAGGGCATCTCAAGATGAGAAAATAGCGAGAAGACAGGAAACAGTAAGGCAGCCATGGAAGGTGGGGTGCCCGCGGGGATGTGAGGGCAGCAGAGAGAGTGGAGACTGTAGACAAAAGCCGCTGCAGGGGTGGCGGTGCCACGGGGGAGACCTCTGCTGCCTAATAAAGGAGCTGAGGACCCCTGAAGAGTTTTATTTACGGGAGGATCAGAGTAACATTTCTGATTTAGAACTACCATCCTGGCTTAGCATGGAGAACGGGTCAGCGGGGGGATGGGACTGGAGTCAAGGTGCCTGGAGACGGTGCAGGCCCAAACGCAGGTGTTCACAGGGCAGGTGGGGCAGGGACATACCAGAGGCTGCTTCCGATGTAAACAGAAAACCCTGAAGTTGGTTGAATGTGGGTGGGCATAGAGGAAGAAGTGTGTACCTGCATGGTCTCTGCCCGAGTGCTGAGTGCTGAGGTGCCAAGCTGTGCCACCCTCGGGGAGAAGGATGCAGGAGAAGGTCCCGGTGTGTCTTAAGGGTTGATGCATTTGTGTTCTGTTAGATTTCAGTGTCTGTTAAGTAGTCAGGTGTGCTTGAAACTATGTGAGTGGATGCGGTGATCCAGGGAGAATGTCTACCATGGTGACAAGAAAGAGAGAAGAGAGGGAAGAGCAGGAGGGACAAGGGAAGGAGCAAGGAAAAGGGACTCACAGATTTCTGACCACTTTCCTGAGAAAGTTCTAGGTTCCTGTCTGCTTCCACCTGCCTGTGATTGGGATCTTTAAAAGGTCTTCAGTGTGGGCAGCAAGGGAGATGACTCTGTTGTTGGCAGATATGTGTGGGGGCCTGGGGGTCCTGCTCTTGGTGGCTGGACCTGGGGGGCTGCCACTCCTGAGCAGAGTCCCCATGGCAACACAGAGCCTGGGTGTGGCTCAAAGTGAGAATAATTTGGTTTGCGAGCCAAATGTTCTGTTGGAACTGTTAGAGGGGGCAGATCCAAGCTTCGGGGAGCTGGAAGCTTGTATGATCTTTTAGGGAAAATAATATAAATTGTGCCTATAAATTCAGATACCAGACTTTAGAAGGGGCATCAAAGTGAGGAGCCCTGAAGCTTAAGCTTCATGTGTTTCATGATAAATTTCCTTTTGGTTGTGAGTCTTCTAGAAAGTCCAGGAGAGACATGTGTGTGTGTAAAGTGTGTGTGTGTGTGTGTGTGTGTGTGTGTAGTGGGTGTGTGTTGAGTGTGTATGTTTTGTGTGTTTTGAGTGTGTTATTTTGAGTATGTGTTTTTTTTTTTTTTTCGAGAGTGTTTTTTTTGAGGGGGTTGTCGTGTGTTTTTTTTTTTTTTGTGATGAGAGGGATGGGGTGTGCG
>NW_005871493.1:495590-527331 GCF_000147115.1 Myotis lucifugus
GCTAAGAACAGGCACTGGGTGTATAGCCTGGAAGTCAGCTGTCCTTTAAAACCTAAAGATTTAGGGGGATCCCAAAGCTTTCCCCCAGATTTCTACAATCCCTCAAGGCCTGACTCTCATGGTCACCTTTAATTCTGAGCTTGTGCTGCCACCACATTGGTTACGGATCCCCTCAATGTCCCTGCTCCATCCTGCATTGACTCACACATGAGCTCACTCTCTTTCTGTGATTTGCACACACTGCACACTCATTCACTCACACCCACAAGGCCCTGGTGTATGAGGCAGACGTCACTGAATAAAGAATGGCTATGCTGAAGTCACACAAACAACTTGAAATGGAATAGTAGGTGTCATGATTCAGTACCGCTGCCAATTCACTTGGCCTTCTCCTCTTCCTTCCTGCCCTCTTTCTCCACTTTGCTCTTCCCTTATCCCCAATTCTGTTCCTTGCAGTTTAAGATCCCTTTTGGTTCTTGTGAACCAGTGCCTTCTGGGACTCACCTCCTATTGCCTTGGAACAAACCATCCTATGGCTTAAACAACAACCATTTATTATTTCTGATGAGTCTGTGGGTGGTCCTGCTGGTCTTGGTTGGGCTTGTTCATGCATAGGTCATCAGCTGGTGGGTCATCCTGGGATGGCTGGTCTAGAATGAGCTTGGCTAGGATGACTCAACCTCTTCCATGTGTCTCTTCAACGCCCCCGCAGGCCAGCCCAGGCGTGTTCTCATGGCGGTGGCAAGATAGAAGGAAGGAGTGAAAATGTGTGAGCATTTCTTCAGGCCTCTGCTTGAACCATGTCTGCTGTCCTCTCATGTGCAAGGCCCCGCCCAGAGTCAGTGAGGGAGGTGCCATGGGAAGGCATGGTCACAACGCAGCCCATGAACCCCAGGGGCTGTTGGTACAAACCGTCATACGTAGCACGTCTTTCTAGAAGTATTGTCCTAAGCAAAACCTGTCCCTCTCTAAGAGGCATCCTGGTTCCAGCTGCTAACACAATAATTTCTTTTACTTTGCTACATCTGGTTTTTGCTTTGCATCTTATTAAGCAGCAAAATAGCCCAGGGCATGACATTTTGTAAGGGCTTAAGCGTTTCCACCCAAAAGAGACATTTTTGTAAATCAGTTATTTGCTTTCTGAAATCTTACTGGCGGATCTAACTTCTATTTTCAGAGGTCTAACTTCTATTTTCAGAGACTGTTGAACAGAGGGAGGAGATAAAGCTCAAGCTACTTTGCCTGCCCTTCAGATCCCTTTGCCAAAATGAGAAACTGAGGCAATGAGGAGACTCCTGGGGATTCAGAATTCTAAAGTGATTATGTCACACATGGTCTCCAGATTAGCACAGGGGCCCACTGGGCCTCCGTTATCAGGGCGGGTCTTGGGAAGGTCCTCCTAGAAGGGCCTGCTTTGGGATTGGGGGGATGAGAGGCAGGGTTTCTTCCTCACCCCCCTTTCCATGGGGAAGGTGTGAGACTGGGCAGGGTGGTCCTCTTCAGCATCCCTCCTTTCATCACTTCCTTCTTCATCAGGGGTGTGTGTGTGTGTGTGTGTGTGTGTGAGAGAGAGAGAGAGAGAGAGAGAGAGAGAGAGAGAGAGAGAGAGAGAGAGAGGATGGTGTGTGTATTCACAGATCTCTGCACACATATATCAACACACCTCAGGGCTCTGTGTGGAGGGAGGTGCGGCGTTGACACTGCTCTGCTCTGCTGCAGGTTAAGCCAGATAATAAAGGAAATGATTAGGGCCTTTCAGAGCCAGTCCCTGACGATGGGGAGAGGTGAATGTGGGCTGATTGAAGCTCTCTTTGCCCCTCCTGCCAGCAGGGAAGGCGGGGTGGGATGGTCTGGCCCCTGTGTTTGGCAGGGCCAGTCCCAGGATAAAATCTCCCCCTCTCTTCCTCCCGACTCCCCGGGGCCCGCGGGGTTGGTTAAATTTAGTGTCCTGGCATATCCAAATCCATGCGATTTCTTCCAGGACCGTGAATCTAAATGTCACCCTCACTGCACAATTACTAACACGTTGTGCTGACGGGGGTTGTTCAAAGCTGTGTGGCTGTTAGGAAAGAGAGAGAGGAGAGAAGACTTGGGAAGGTGAAAGGAGAGAAAGAAAAGGAGGCTTGGAGAGAGCTTGAGTTGGTACCCCAAACCAGCCCCAGTGGGGTCACCCAGACCCTGGCCTCCTGAAGCCCCCTGTCCAGCTGTGGTCTCCCAGGCCCTGGCCTCCCAGAGCCCCCTGTCCAGCTGCTGTCACCCAGGCCCTGTCCTCCTGAGCTCCCGTCCAGCTGCTGTCACCCAGGCCCTGTCCTCCTGAGCCCTCGTCCAGTTGCTGTCACCCAGGCCCTGTCCTCCTGAGCTCCCGTCCAGCTGTGGTCACCCAGGCCCTGTCCTCCTGAGCTCCCGTCCAGCTGCTGTCACCCAGGCCCTGTCCTCCTGAGCCCCTGTCCAGCTGCAGTCACCCAGGCCCTGGCTTCCTGAAGCCCCCCGTACAGCTGCGGTCACCTAGGCCCTGGCCTCCTAAGCCCCCGTCCAGCTGCTGTCACCCATTTCCTGGCCTCCTGAGCCCCTGTCCAGCTGCTGTCACCCAGACTCTGTCCTCCTGAGCCCTCGTCCAGCTGCTGTCACCCATTTCCTGACCTCCTGAGCTCTCTTCCAGCTGCTGTCACCCATTTCCTGGCCTCCTGAGCCCATCCAGTTGCCGTCATCCAGGCCTGTACTCCTGAGCCCTTGTCCAGCTGCTGTCACCCAGGCCTGGCCTCCTGAACCCTTGTCCAGCTGCGGTCACCCAGGCCCTGGCCTCCCGAAGCCCCCCGTCCAGCTGCAGTGCTGGTGCAGTTGTCTGGGAGGTGCTATGGGTGTTCCCAAGCTGCTCTGAGAAAGTCAGCATGAAGTTGGAGGTGGGTGGGAGTTTGTTACAAATCCCTCCCCTCCCCCAACCAACTCTAAGAGCAGGTCTTCCACTTGGAGTCCAGTAGGATTGTGTGTAGACTAGAGCTTTCTCCTGTGAGGTGGTACCTGGCTCAGTGGAGACAGGGACAGTGTGGGTTAGGATAAACTGCCACGAAACAAAGCAACCTGGCATTCCCCTGTGTTCAGCCACCTGTTAGCTGTGTGACCAGGGACTAACTACTTGGTTTTTCTTACATTGTTAAGTGGGGATGAGTTCCTTTGCTCTTCCCACGTTGCAGAAACACTGTGAGGATTATATATGAAAACACTGTAAGATGATATATGAAAAACCCTTAAAAAGAACTCATGGGGGCCCCATCAGTCAAAGGGAGTCATGCCACTGACTAGATTAAGTTGAGAGGACAGTTCAAATGACAGGGAGGTATTCGGGGCCTCAGTACCCAGACAAGATTTCTGGAGTGAAGTCCAGCCGCATGCTGACTGGCCATGAACCTCAGGAGCATCCCCAGAGCCTTGGGGCACCTCCCTTTGTATGGCCTGACTTTTATAACCACACCAATCTCACAGGGTCCTTGTGAGATTTAAAGGAGTCAAAGTGTTTCTGTGCTCAGACAGAACCTAGCAAAGAACAAGCCTTCAGTCATCACTGGCTGTTTCATACCTTTCATGGGTAGCCTGCTTGGTATCTAGAGAGATTTTTATGGGATGATTCCGGGAACTCAAAAGAGCAGAGGTGAAGTTTCTAGCCCAGCGCAGGGCATGTGGTTGGTTTTCTGTCTTCTTCCCTCACGTTCTGCTTCTCGTCCTCCCAGGTCATGGGCTCTCTGCTCTGTGGGTCTGGGAGAAGGAACTCACCAAGACTCTGATGAAAAAACATCCCAGTGATCGATTATCATGACCCATTGCACTCAATCCCTTATTCTTAGGCCCCATTCAGACTTCTCCATGCTTTATGGGCCGGATGAGAAAGAAACCTCATAAAGAACATCCCCCAGTCATCCTCCTCCGCATGCAGACCGAGGGAGAATTCACCCCCAAGGCCTCCGTTTCCCGATCTGTTAAATGAGACCATCTCCAAGGACCCTTCCCGCAAGTTATGACACCTTTGATTCCATTGTTCCCAGCAAATGACAGGCCCGACTCCTTTCCATGACTGTATCACTGGCTCTTTTATTTCTTTTTTCTTTGTTTCTCTCTCTTGAACACGCCAAGTGTTTATGTCATTTCTGAGAATTCAATAAAGTGCATTATGGGGAGGAGACAGGGAATAACACACACGGGCAAAAATCTGCCGTTTTCACATGAATGCTTCAGGCAGTCAGCCATGATAGGAAATGAAATGTGTGGAAAAGTACAGGGGGAATAAGGAGGGTGTTAGTGACATGATGAGCCTTTTATCGCTTGTGCTCGCACGTGACGTGGTGTCTGCCAGGCGGCGGCTGCAGTGCATCCCTGGAGTGGCTTCTGCCGGGAGGTCTTCCATTCAATCCCCGAACGCAGGTTGCGTTTTGATGTGGAAGAACCCTTGGTTATGTACCCAAGGATACTAAGGAGCTTAGTCCCACTAAGGATGGAGCAAGAAGAGGAGGGATTCAGATCAGCCACCAGGAATTAGAAGATGCTGAGAGATACTGGACAGCGTCTTCCCCACCAACTGATGGACTGGAAAGGACTCTTGCAACACAGTTCACATGACCTCAGGATTCTCTGTTTAGTGCTTGGATGGGCCTGGCCGGCATGGCTCAGTGGTTGAGCATGGACCCATGAACCAGAAGGTCACAGTTTGATTCCTGGTCAGGGCACGTGCCAGGGTTGGGGGTTTGGCATGCAGGACGCAGGCGATCAATGATTCTCTCTCGTCATTGAGGTCTCTCTCTCTCTCTCTCTCTCTCTCTCTCTCTCTCCCTTACTTTCTCTGAAATAAATAAAAACATATTTAAAAAATGATTTAGTGTTAGGATGTTTAGTACAAGTTCTCGGGTGTGAGAGTCAAGAACTGGGTCAAGGTCCAGCTCAGACCCCAGCCAGCTGTGTGGTTAGAGAATGGCAGGGCTGAGTCAGCCCACCTCCTGCTCCCAGTGTCCCTAACCCAGGCACTAAAACTCGTGCACTTGACACATAGAACTATATATATATATATATCCATCCTTATGTATTACTTTCTAAAAATTAAAAACCTTTATTATTTTTTAGAGAAGCTTTAGGTTTAAAGAAATATTGAGCAGAAAGTCTAGTGAATACCTATAGATTCCCTCTCCTTCTTCAGTCTCCTCTGTCACCATTTTGCATTAGTGGTACCCTTGTTACAGTGAATGAGCCAATATTGATACTTTATTATTAACTGACGGCCATAGTTTACAGTAGGGTTCCCTCTGGGTGTTGTACATTCTGTGGGTTTGGAAAACCATATCCACCACGACAGCATCACAAAGGCTAATGGTTCCACTGTGCAGGAAGGGGCTGCCAGGCAAGGTTCCAGGCCCTGGGCAGCGAGGTTCCAGGCCCTGAGCAGCGAGGTTCCAGGCCCTGAGCAGTGAGGTTCCAGGCCCTGGGCAGCGAGGTTCCAGGCCCTGAGCAGTGAGGTTCCAGGACCTGGGCAGTGAGGTTCCAGGTGCTGAGCAGTGAGGTTCCAGGCCCTGGGCAGTGAGGTTCCAGGTGCTGAGCAGTGAGGTTCCAGGCCCTAGGCAGTGAGGTACCAGGACCTGAGCAGTGAGGTTCCAGGCCCTGAGCAGCGAGGTTCCAGGCCCTGAGCAGTGAGGTTCCAGGCCCCGGGCAGCGAGGTTCTAGGCCCTGGGCAGCGAGGTTCTAGGCCCTGGGCAGTGAGGTTCCAGGCCCTGGTCTTCTTGTTGGGAGCAGAGAGAAAAGAGTTTCACCCTCTTGGGCTTCCATCATAATGATGTGCATGAATAAAAACAACAGAAAGGAATGAATCTGTGCCCTGCATGTTCTGTTTCAGAAAGCAGAGGAGCGCCATCCTATTTAGAAAAATGTCCATCTTACACTAACAGTAAAGTGAACTTTGGGCCTGGAAGGTAACGTTCAGTGTGCCCACATAGTGGTGGCAAAGGCTTTGATGGGATTCGGGCAGGGAGCCGGTGGGCCGCCTGGACCCGAGTTTCTCCCCCATCCAGGGTCCAGGGCCTGGTGCTTCAGGCCAGGTGCCCGCGGGCTCTCAGCGCCTTCATAGCCCAGGGCTCCCAATTCCCAGTCCTCTGAAGGTGGCAGGAAGCCTGGGGAGGTCTTCCTTCCCCTCTGAACCCAATTTCCAGAGGACGAGGCCCTGGTCCCTCTGTGGAGGGGTGTCCACAGTGGGTACAGATGCCGCTGGCAGCAGCTGTGCACTGGGAGCGCCGGGAGCATCACCTTATCTCCCATCATGTCTGGGGAGGTTATTAGTCCCACAGGAAGGCTGCCTCGCTTTCCTGGGTGAAGAGTTAGTGGGAGGAGAGGAAGAAGTCTGGGAAAGTGAGGAGATGCTTATCGGGGCTGTGCGCTGGTGAACTCTCGCTCCGTCGCTGAACGGCTCTGTAATGGCTTTCTTCACCGCAGGAGGAGACAATTTCTTTTTTTTTTTCATCCTGAAAACTTCCTGTGAGTAGTGACCTCGGCCGCATCAGGAGAAGCAGGACAAAGGCTTCAGATAACAGCCTGGCAGTTCTGCAGGGCCCGCAGGCTAGGCAGCCCGGGCCTCGCTGCAGGGTTTCTGGGCACTCTCAGGGCCCACACCCCTGGCTCACACCCCTGGCTCACACCCCTGACTCACACCCCTGGCTCACACCCGCAGGTGGGCACTGCTTCCATGGCGACGCCAGGCAGCTGTGGGCAGGATGCAGGCAGGCCTGGGCACCGGGTGCAGACATGGTGCTGGAAGGGAGGAAAGGAATGGGGTGTCTCTCTCCTCTGGATAATAGCCTCCTTCTGACAAGGAGCTTCTGTTCTTTCCCCTGGAAAGCTTTTAAGAAGCTGAAAGGACAGGCAATTACAGGAAGGTTAGGTGCGCCTGATTGGATGTTGTTAGAAATCACTCATTGTCATACAGGGCATTTGGAAAGGAGGCAGTCCGGACTGATTGCCGTTTAGGGTAAGTGATTTCTGTTTAGAGGGAGCGAGCCGATGAAGGCTGGGCCGGCACGCCTTGCCCTCTCTGCCTGTTTGCTGTTGTGCTGATGTTTTTCTTGGCAAGGAGGGGCCCTTAGAGACGCTCACAGGATGTAAGAATGAGAAGGGGCTAGAGATCAGCCTTCTAATCCCACCTCACCTCACCCCAAGCTCCTTTATACTGATGGGGACACAGTCTACAGAGCAGGAAGAGACTGGGGCAGCCTCACACAGCAGCTGGCGGAGGTGCTGGGCCAGCTCACATCCAGACCCCAGGCCAGGGCTCTCGCCTAGAGCAAGGCCCTGGCCAATGGTCCACGGAGCCAAGGTTTTCATCAGCTCACCCTGCCACTCATGTGGCAGCCCCTGCAACTTCACACAACCTGTTCCTCTGGCTTTTCTCACACATGGTCACTGTGATTTTCCTTTACCACATGTGTCCCCGGGAGGAAGGGGGCATATCTCTCTCTCTCTCTCTCTCTCTCTCTCTCTCTCTCACACACACACACACACACACACACACACCTCCTTTCCTACTGTGTCTGAAACACCACCCTAATGGGGAAACTTCCTTGGATCTTGGTCTATTCCAGGTTCAAGCATCTAAATTAACATGCAGTTCTGGAAAGGGTCTAACTACAAAGGATCAGGTGACAGTGAACAAGTAGCTGAGGAACCCACCTTGTAGAGGAAAGGATGTCATAAACAAACTGTAGCAAATCCACAATTTGGCCAAAAATTCTTCCACAATTTTGCCAGAGAAAAAAAATGAGGTGGAGAATGGCTAAAGCACACACTATGGTCATATCCCTTTGGTCTGCCTGGTGTGAGGGTGGACTCTTAAGGGTTGAATTGTGTCCTCCCACCCCCCACCCCCAAAAAGGTACATCAAAGTCCTTACTCTCATTACCTCAGAATGTGACTTCTTTGGAAAATGGCTCTTTAGAGAGGTAATCAAGTTAAAATGAGGTTATTAGGGTTAGCCCTAATCTAATATGACTGGTGTTCTGATTAAAGGAAAAATTAGGACACAGGCACTGACACACACAAAGGTAGGACTGTGTGGAGAGACACAGGAAGAGTGACAGGTGAAGGCAGAAATCTGGGTTGTGATTTTCCAATGTATCAAGCCAAGGAATGCCAGAGACTGCCAGGACACAGCCAGAGGCTGGAGTACAGGCTTCCCCTCACAGCCCTCAGGAGGTGCCCACCCTGCCCATCCCTTGAGCCTGGACATCTGGCCTTCAGAACTATGGGAACATACATTTCTGTTGTGTGAGCCAGCAGTGTGTGGTACTTTGTGAAGGCAGCCCTAGGAAATGAACACAGTGACCTTCTTTCTCCAAGAACTTCCTTTATTATTATCTTTCTTTTTACCTCCTACTAGTTAACTGGACTCTAAAGCTTTATTTTATTGGGGTGACAATCCCCTGGTTGTGTGATAGGTGTTAATGTCATCGGGATCTGAGGTAAAACATATCAGTTATATGAGAGACTGTGGGACAATCCCAGCATCTCCATTCCTGCCCCGAGCAGGGGAATCCATCCATTTAACCATTTAACAACTATTTGCTGAAGACCTACTAAGTGCCTTGCACTGTGCTCTGTGACAGAAACACAAAGACACACACTCTCGAGGAGCCCACAGTCTGGTGGGAAGATGGTCATGTGGACAGGCCATGCGGCAGGATGCTGAGGCGAAGGCTGTCATGTGGTGAGGGGTGCTAGAGGAGCACAGGCAGAAAGAGGTGGAAGGAGCCAGGGAAGGTGCCTGGACAGGGGCCACAGGAGCCGAGCCTTCAGAGGTTACCCGGGCCACCAAGTGAGAAAGGCTGCTCCAGGCAGAGAGAGCATCATGAGCAAGGGAACAGGGATGTGGAAGAGCATGAGAGTATGTGTGAGTGAGTGAGTGTGTGTGTGTGTGTGTGTGTGTGTGAGAGAGAGAGAGAGAGAGAGAGAGAGAGAGAGAGGCATGTGTGCTCCTTAACTTCTTTTAAATTTTAGAATATTAACCAGTTGGGAGATTGGGCACAAGCTTGATTAAGCTTGAGAGCAAGGCCTTACTCCTTACTAATAGGCTGAGCAGGGAGAATGGAGAAAAAGTTGAAGAAATAGCCTCACACAAACATTTAGTAATTTGTTAATGTTCAACTTCACAGGTGAAGTGCTCTCACAAAACCATAGCAAGCTTCCCCATACATACTGTCTGGGACCAAGTTCTGAAAAGCCAGATGAAGAAAGTCATTAGTACTGATTATTGATGACTAGAGGATGCCTAAGGCATACTTTATTGTTGTGTCCATAACTGATCTTACAGAATGAGCAGGGGACTAAGAATCATGAGGCTTGGTTCTACTACAAGTGACCTTGGGCAAGTCACTCCCATTCAATGGAGCTTGAGTTTCTCTACATGCAAAATATCCCTTCCAATTCCAACACTCATCTTTCCTTTGAATATTCCCCTCTTCAAGGCTCTGGAGATGCTAACTGTGCTAACATGGCCATTTGCAAGTTAAGCGTGTATGAGTTTGGCAAGTACAGTAGAGTCAGATTCACACCTGGTCCCTCCTAGCCCATGAGCTGACGAAGTGGGGTAATTTCAAAGGTCTGTGTGTATGTGTGTATCACCTCTCCTTCCTTTTTTCCCTGAGACAGGGAGATATGGTGAAGTTCAAAGGGTAATTCATAGCTCAGGAAATGACTTCCTGAAACAGAGTGCTAAGATGGAGAATAATGGTGAGAGAGGTTCCTAATTTAGACAGAGCTGTCAGAGAAGACTTCTCAAGGGGATGAGAAGAAGTTGGCCATGCTGCGGTGAGGAGTGGACAGGTGCACAGATAAGACAGTCCGAGAAGAAGCAACAGTGTGCCTCTGAGGTGGGAGAGATAAAAAGATATGGCATATATGTGAATGCCTTGTCAAAAATACAGTATTACAAGAATACAGAAGACTCATATTAAATCTGCTAATGCCACGTCTCTGGCAGCCCTCAGGTCTTCCCCATTTTTCTTCTTGGTCCCTTACAAAAGATGCATCCCCCCCCCCAGTGTTCTCCCATGACCACTGCACTGATGACATTTTCTCACATGTGGGTAGGTGTGTGTGCATGTAGGACAGTGTGTGAATGAGTGTGTGCACATTCCCATGTGTGCACAGGAGAGCAAGGGGATTGCAGGCCTGCCAGCAGCTCAGCTGAGAATATTGCCTGGATCACTGCCCCGATGATTGAATTAAGCCCATTTCACAAATACAATCAATTCACAACTCTGAGCCAAGGACCAAGTGATCTGGCCCACTGTCCTTGCTCTGCTTTTCCCACAGATAAAAGGTCTGCGACGTGTGACATCCATGTCAATGCTAATGGCTCTGTGGGGACTCGCCAAGAGAACTGATAACCTCCTCAGACCGAGGGCGGGCGACTGAGGGAGGGCCGCTCCAGATGTGATAGTTGGCGCTCGCATCCAAGCGACACGAAGGTTTTGGAGTGTTCAGGAGTGACACTCTAGGAAATAGAAGCTGGGGAGGAATTGCGCTGGCGGATTTGACCCAACAGGAGCTGGTCAGTCACCTTCAGCTTTCTCCAGGGACCTGAGCTCCAATGTGCCAATTCCAGGAAGAAAAAAAAAAGAATGTCTGAGACACTGGTCAAAAGCAAAACACAAAACCAAGCAAGCAAAAAGACAAAAAAAAGCCCCCCCCATATCCTAAGATTCCGAATCTCGGAGAGCTCCAAGTTCAGCCATGCCAATGCTTAGATGGCAGATCAAGACCTAAGAGGCGAAGCGGTGTCAACTCTCACAAAGGAACGGAAGGCAGCATCCAGCCGGGGTCTCCCAGCCCTTCTCTGCCCTGTTGGGTACTCCCAGTGCCCGTTCTGGGGAGTGGGTGGGCGCTTGTGTTCCTCCCTTTCATGGTGTGGCCAACACTCTGAGGCACGACAAAGTCTGAGAATCAGGAAGTTAAACCTCAAAATATGCATTACATCCTGTCTGTTTCCCCGTGGGCATCTGCAGGGGCTCCCCAAGATGCACAGGTGCTCCCCAATGTATGCAGGTGTTGGTGTGCATGGTGGGAAAGGCCCCAGGCTTCCACATCCCAAAGCCAGGAGGGTCTCTGACTGCCTGACAGCCACCAATAACTACATTAGAGTAACCACCGAAATGGGGACTAAATTGGAGGGTTAGGTTGAAGAAGTCTGCGGGAGCAATTTGCCGTGTGTTCCTTCGAGGGAGGCTTGGCAGAAGGAGGCAAGGCTCCTCATTTCCAATTAAGGCCATTTCTAACTGTCACTCTTGAGAGGTGATGGAGAATGAGGCAGGTGGTTCTGGACAGGCCGAGCTGAGGGCCTGGTGCAGAGGCGGAGGCTGAAGGCCCAGCCTGGCCCAGCTCGGAGCTGATTGGTCCCAACGCTGCTGGACTGCATGTTGTCACCAGTTTTCCTGTCTGTGCCCTGACTGTGTCAGGAGTGACTCCATCCCCACACGCGAACTAATTTTTTTGGTTGATTTTTCTTTGTTAAATGGCATTTAAATACATAAAATAAATATCAAAAATATAAATCTTTGTTTTACTATGGTTGCAAATATCAAAAAATTTCTATATGTGACACGGCACCAGAGTTAAGTTAGGGTTTTTCAAAATGCTGACACGCCGAGATCAAAAGGTTCGCCATCACTGACCTAGGCAGTGGTTCTCAACCTTCTGGCCCTTTAAATACAGTTCCTCATGTTGTGACCCAACCATAAAATTATTTTCGTTGCTACTTCATAACTGTAATGTTGCTACTGTTATGAATCGTAATGTAAATATCTGATATGCAGGATGGTCTTAGGCGACCCCTGTGAAAGGGTCTTTCGACCGCTAAAGGGGTCGCGACCCACAGGTTGAGAACCGCTGACCTAGAGCCAAGTCTTGTGGCCCCTCAGACATCGGCCTCACAGGAGTCCACCAGACGTGTCTGCTACGCTGCCCTGGCGCTGAGCACCTGCTGTGACCGGCCTGCTTTCTCCCACGGCCCCTCAGGCCTGGGGTCCTCTGCGGTTCCCCTGCCATTCTTCAGGGGACGGGATCATCCAGCTGCTTCCCTGTCAGGCTGGAGCATGAAGGGCTGCAAGGACCAAGGAGGCTCAGACACACTCTGCTGCCATCTCCTCTCTGGGTTTACCCACTTCTGCAAACCCAGCTGTTAGGAACTGAATCGTGACCCCTAAATCCACAGGTTGAAGCCCAGACCCTTAGTGTGACTGTAATTGGAGACAGAGCCATTAAGGAGGTAGTTAAGGTGAAATGAGGTTGTAAGGGTGGGGCCCTGGTCCTACTGGGCTGGTGTACTTGCAAGAGGAAGAGGCTCAGAGGGCTCTCTGTGCAAGCTCAGAGGAAAGGCCATGCGAGGCCACGGCCAGAAGCCAGGAAGAGAGGCTTCCCCTGGAACCGCCCTGGGGACACCTGGATCGTGGGCTTCTATGCTCAGAGCTGTGATGAACGAATGCTCTGTTGTTCAGCTACCAGGTCTGGGATGCTTGTGGCAGCCTGAGCAGGCTGACCCTCCCTCGCCCGAGGGGATCTGGAGCATGGAGCGCCTCTGCTCCTGCAAAGTCCAAATCTGATTCTTACCTCACCCCGGCCCTGCCCCCAGTCAAATAACGTGCTGCAATGTGGTTGTAACACGAAGAATGGAGTCAAATGATAGGTTTAGAAAAAAATTTACATCGACAAAGGATTTATAGCTGTAACATATGAAGAGCTCTTAAAAATGAAAAAGACAACCAAAGCGAAAAACAAGCAAAGGGCATGAATTAGCAGCTCACAGAAAAGCAAGTCTAAATGCCCGGATGAACACAGCAAAACATGCTAAAACTTACTGGGAGTCAGAAGAATGAAAATTATAGTAGCATTTAAGTTGTCACTTTACACCTGCTAGACTGGCAAACATTAAGAAGACCAATATCTACTGTTGCTGGCAGGGGGATATACACACAATGAGGAAGGAAATGTAAGCTGTTTTCATCTTGTTGGAAAGGAACTCAGCAATAGCTAGTAAAATAAAAAAATAAAAATAAAAAAGAATATTCTCACCCGACTGGTGTGGCTAATGGTTGAGTATCGGACCACGAACCAAGAGGTCACTGGTTCGATTCCCAGTCAGGGCACACGCCCGGCTTCGGGCTGGATCCCCAGCAGGGGCATGGAGGAGGCAGCCGATTGATGCTTCTCTCTCATTAGTGTTTCTATCTTTCTACCCCTCTCCCTTCCTCTCTCTCTCAAATAAATAAAAACATATTTTTAAAAATTCATATTCTCTTCTGAACCCCGCAGTCTCATTCTGGGAATCTGTCTCTTAGAAATAAAAGCATGGTGAGTATGGATTGTTTGAGAGGAAGTGCCCATTCAGTGGGGACTGGATTCAATCACACACACCCATACTGCCAACATTATGCAGACATTAAAAATGGATTCTCAATTCATTAATTTGGAGAAATTTACACAAAGTGTGAATTATGTAAAACGATCCTTTTTGTGAAATGACAACCTCCTCTCATATAAATATGTGGGTGGGGGTAGAAAGGGAAGGAGTAAGTCTCCCCAGATCTCAAAAGAATACCATTCTAACACACACACACACTCACACACACACTCACACACACTCTCTCTCTCACACACACACACACACACACACACACTCTCACACACACACTCACTCACACACACGCACTCATACACTCACTCACACACACGCACTCATACACTCACACACACACACACAGTGGCTATGATAAAATGAGCTGTATTAAAGGAGCTGTTAAGTATTGTGGGGTGCATACATGCATGAAAGAATGGTCACCAAATCATTATTTCACTGTAGAGAAATTTCAGGTAATTTCTTTTTTATCCTTCTGTGTACTGTTTGAGCAGATTGCAATGGGCATTTATTTTCATAATAATACCCTATTTTGTTTTTGAAACATGGTGGATTAGTCCACCTCTGACACCTCCACTGTTCTCCAGCCCAGCCCAACCCACTACAGTCCTGCACAGGCATCAATTTAGTGCCCTCAGGCGCTCCTTCTGGGAGAAGGAACACGGGAATCTTTTATATGCACCTTCTGAGGAAGCTCAGCCTTAAGCCAGATCCCTTGCTGGCATATCCGGTTGGTCATCTCTCCTTTCAGCCCCATCTCCTTCCTCAGGACCCTGCTGCTTGTGGTCAGCCTCGGGGACGACTCACCCAGTGTCCCACCTCCCACTCTGACTGCTGCACCAGCTGCCTTTGGAGCTCTGCAGGAGCCAGAGCCCAGTCTTACCTGGGCCCCTGCCTGTTCCCCTCTATTTGCTTCAATTCCCAACTCTGCCCCTCAATTCATGACTGGGGAGCCTATTTGGTTGGCCCCCATGAATCCTGCTGTGCCTTTTACCTAAAAATTCATTCTCAAAAGTGTTCCTTAATCCCCCAAGTCCCCAATTTTGAATTTTCTGAGTCACCTTTCAGAGTATTTTTCCCTCAATTCCTTGAGCCCACCTACCTTTTTACCCTCAGATATTCATGCCATTCCTGATGAACCTCCTCTTCTGAGAGGTGCTGGCTGTTTGGGGAGGGCTGGAAGGGGCTGCCAGAAGGCTTGTAAGGTACTCCATAGCAGGGGAGATCGAGAAAACTCAAGCCTATACCTGGTGGTGGAGCATGGGCAGGAGCCAGAGAGCTGAGACACTCGGCAGAGCGAAAGGCAGGGGCAAAGTCCTCAGCAAGACTTGAGGCCTGGAGCAAGCAGGGCAGGAGCAGGCTGGGAGCAGAGAGGCAGGCTGTGGGCTCACCTCTGAGAGGCTCAGAATTGGGCAGTCTGGAGGGACAGGAGTGAGGCTGCACCCCAGAAAGCCATGAGCTAAGGGGTGTGTGGATTGGAGGGATCAGGAAAGGTTTTAGGGAATTGAAATTTGAATTGGATCCTGGAGAATGGATAGTTTTTCCCCCCTTTTCTGTTTTGTTTCTAATTCTATACATATTTGAGATAAGCTTATCATGTTAGAGCTGAAAAGAACCTGGGTTAATCTGACCCTGTGCTGTCTGCTGTCTGGCATAGTAGCCATTAGCCACATGTGGCTGCTGAGCTCTTGACCTGAGACGTGCAGAAAGCACACAAGAGCCTACAATTTGGGAGGCAGTATTAAAACAGCAATGTGAAATATCTCACAAAAAATTATAAAAACTACATTTTACTTTATTGATTTTAGAGAGAGAGGAAGGGAGAAGGATGGAGAGGTAGAAACATCATTGAGAGAGAAACATTGATTGGCTGTCTCCTCCATGCCCACTGGGGATAGAGTCTGCAACCGGGCATGTGCCCTGATTGGGACGCAAACTGGTGACCTCTTGGTTCATGGGTCAACACTCAACTACTGAGCCACGTCGGCTGGGCACACAGTGGACCCTTGAACAATGCTGAAGTTAGGGCCACTGACTAACGCAGTCGAAAATCTGCATATAACATCAGGTGGCCCTCCACACAGGTAGATTCCCAACCGTGGACTGAAAAGAGTATATTGATGACACACTGAATGTTTGGGATATATTGTGATAAATACAATAAATCGTGAAAATGTATTTCATATCTTTCTTTTTATGTGATGTGGTTACTAGAGAATTCAATATTTCATATCTGGCTTGCATTGTATTTCTATCAGACAGCACTGCTCTGGACTAGGGGTTGGCAAACTTTTTCTTCAAGGACCAGATAGTAGCTCTGGAGACGAATGTCTCCATCTCAACCAGCCTGCTCTGACACTGCAGTGAAAGACAGCCATGAATATTCCATAAACAAGTGAGTATGACTATGTTCCGGTAAAACTGTATTACAGACACTAACCTTTTAATATTCTTTAATTTTTATGTGTCACAAAATGTAAAAAGCATTCTTTGCTTGTGAGCCGAACCAAAATAGACCATGGGCCAAAGTTGGCCAGTAGGTGACAGTGGGCTGATGCCTGGTCTAGCCCAATGCCCTAATTATTATTTTTTAAAATATATTTTTATTTATTTCAGAGAGGAAGGGAGAGGGAGAGACAGATAGAAACATCAGTGATGAGAGAGAATCACTGATCAGCTGCCTCCTGCATGCCCCCTATTGGGTATCAAGCCTGCAACTCGGGCATGTGCCCTTGACCGGAATCAAACTCGGGACCCTTCAGTCCACAGGCCGACGCTCTATCTACTGAGCCAAGCCAGCTAGGGCAGCCAATGCCCTAATTATTAATTGGGGTAATCATGCTTAGAAAGAGAGAGAGAGCTACCCAAGGGCATGGTAAGCTAATAACAGAGTGTACTATGTTGTCTGCCTGGTTTATTTACTTTCTCTTTCAAATAACTGAGCATGATAGTAAGTATTCCTGTATGCAAAGAACTACCACTCTATGAATGTTTGAAGTCCAGTTAAAGATGGGTTCATGTCTTTCCTTTACAAAAATATGGAGTAATTTATTGTGATTCCTTAAAGTCTAAATCCAAATAAGAGAGGTTCAGATATTTCTGTTGCTTGTTTCTGTGTCTGCAGCCGCTCTTCTGGCCAATCTCAGGCTCCAATAAGAAAACGAGGCCTCTGTGGCCTCAGAGAACACTTGGGTGCTCTGGGCAGCTGGATTTGGATACATCTCTGAAACATAAAATGGAGAGAAGGGTTAAATTTTAATCTTGAATCAGTTGACAAGAAATACCTAGTTTATTATTCTTGGCCTGTGGGTCCCAACTCCCACCCTCAAGGCCTTTGCTCATCAGGACTGATGGGTGGGTCCGCATGACTCTCCGGTCTGGTTTTGTGACTGCTCCAAAACTGAGTGTGGCTCAACACCATGGCAGGTATCGGCCACCTGAAGTTCAGGTGCCCTCTGGGTAAAGATTTCGGCAAGGACAACATTCCATGGTTCCTAAAACCCCTCATCTGGACCGTGTCCCAAATGTCCTGGCATTTTGATCCCTAAGCATACTTGGTCTTCCCCTCTGTGATTGTTTCAATTCTCCCCTTTGAGAAGCATAAGATCTTATTGAGGCATGTTTCTATTTGTTTGAAAATATAATTATTACCAGTTTTTAAAAAAATAGGATGAAATACTGAAGCCTTGAAAAAAGTCTACATATTAATGCAACAAATGTCTATGTACCCAACACTCACAATTAAACGTTCTCTGTGTGTGAATCCCCATTATGTCTCCCACCCTCTACCTTGACTTTGGTATTTATCACTCATGCATTTCATTTTAAAAAAAATGGTTTTAGTGATTTAAGAGAGAGAGGAAGGGAGGAGAGAGCGAGTGAGCGAGTGAGAGAGAGGGAAACATCAATGTGAGAGAGTAACATCTATCTGTTGCCTCTTGTATGCACCTCTTGAACCAGTGATCTTTTGCTGCAAGGCACAACGCTCAACCAACTAAGCTACAGCGGCCAGGGCTCATGCATTTCATTTTTTATACATATATATGTGTCTCTAAATATTATGTCCTATGGATTTAAAAAAATATTTTTTATTGATTTTTAGCGAGAGAGGAAAGGAGAGGGAGAGAGAGAGAAAAACATTGATGTGAGAGCAAGACATTGATTGGTTGCCTCCTGCACAACCCCCACCAGGGATCCAATCCACAACCAGGGCATGTGCCCTGATTGGGAATCAAACCAGCAACCTTTCGCTGTACAGGACAATGCCAACGAACTGAGCCACACTGGAAAGGGCTTGCTCTATGGATTTAAAAACTTTATATAAATTATACTGTAATGTATGTATCTACTACTTTTTAAAATTTTGTTTTGCTTTGATGTTTATTCAAAGTTATGTTTAAGAGATTTAGCCACATCATATATTAATTTGTTTTATATTAATTTACATTAATATAGAATTTTACTGCTGAATAATTTTTCATTACACGAATATACTTCAATATATATGTTCATTCTCTTGTTAATGAACATTAAGTACTTTTCTGAAGTCTATTGAGCTTGACCTTTTCCTTGTTGTTTTTTCCCCCATATTTTAACTGAATCTTTTTTTCTCCTGTGAACTGCCTGTTCATATATTTTTCTATGGGGCTGTTTGTCTCTGTATGTAAGCCTTTATATATTCTGAAGAGTGATCCTTAGTTGGCTTTATGGTTTGCAAATAACCTCACTCAAGTTTTTGCTTGTCTTTTTCACTGTGGATGGAATGTTGTGACAAATACTAGTTTGTGTCGGTAACATGGTGACAGGCTCCAGTGGCACGTGGTGTGCTGTGGAAGCTGGGGGAGGGGTGCAGAGGCAGGGGACCCAGGAACGTAGCTTTCTGTGACTCCCCTCGGCCTTCAGCCCACGGGACTCCTATGCAGATGAAACAGCACAGACTTGAGAAAAGGAGGCAGCCTGTGTTCTCCGCTTAGTGATTTTCCGGGCACGTAATGTACTACTTTGAATCCCACAGTAATATTTTCAAAAAGCCTCAATCGTAGAATAACTTAATTAAACATTACTTACCAAGTTTAATATTCATTATTTGGCTGCAATTACTGTCTTTGTCCCCTCCCCTCCCTCTTCCCTCCTGGAGTGCTCTCTCCCCTCTCTTATTCCGAAGGTCTAATTAGGCTAATGGCTGCTGCTTGTGGTGACCTTACATCCGTGGAAAAACACAAAAACATAAAGGCTCTCTTCGGTTTGCCTTCCCCCATGGTCCTTGCATGTGGCAGCCCAACTCCCGAATTCCATATTTCTTTTCTTTCTCAAATGCCTGATTCCACTTGCGCAACATAGCAGAATTAATGATGTGTATTTGAAAAAGGCTTGGCAGCCAAATTGCAACAAATACAAGAGGGCTGGGGCACTGGAGAGGGGGGAATTGGGGAAAAATCTCTGAACCTTCCAGCAGCAAAGGCTGTGCCCGGCTGGCTGCTGGCAGGGAAACGCTTTCAAAGGAGGGGGCGCAGGCACAAAGCAAGGCGGGTTCTTTCTTATTCTTTCCTTCCCTGTCTTGGGGCTTAATAGCATCCTTGGCTCCCCTCTAAGCAGGTTTCTTCAAAGGCTTTTGTGAGTCTTTGCCAGACCCTGCCTGCAGTCCACATCTGCTGCCTCTGGTTCACCCCAGCGGGGGTGTTGTTGATACCACTGCTCAGGCTCCTGGTGAAGGGAGGATGCCACGTGCGGAGCTGCTCTCTGCTCTGGCTCAAAGCTTGAATCTACACATGATGATGCTCCTTTCAGGTGCCGTGCATGGGTTAGGCCTGCTGGGGCTGCAGATGTGGAAAAGTCCGGTCTCCGGGAGACTGATCAGCCCTGTAGGGGGCGCACTAGCAGTCAGCTTGGGACAGCAGTGAAACACTGGTTCTGACAGAGGCTGGGAGCAGGGACAGGAACCAAGAAGGACCAAGTGCAGGACATGGTGGCTGAGGTGTGCCTGAGGGTGGAGGAGACTTTGAGATGCTCAAAGGGAAGGATGGCATCCTTGGCAGTGAAAAGGAGAAATGCTACGTGCATGTGGTGTTTGGGGTGCAGGGCCTAAGCCTATGTGGCTGGAAGGCCAAGGGGCAATTTGAGGAGGCAGGAGGGTGGTTGCCTGGGAAGGTGTGGGAGGATGAGGTTCAAAGCAGTTTGAATCCAGGTGGTGCAGGCCTTGAGTGCTGTGCTAGGGATTGGTTTTTATACTGGGAATACACTGCCGATTTACACATAGAGGATGTTGGAGTCAAATGTGTGTCATAGAATCATGGCTCCTGGAGTGGTGAGAAGTGTGAATTCAAGAAGGAAAGAGACAAAGCACAAAGGAGGTGGGGACCAGAAGACCAGTTGGGAAGTGTTAGCTCAGGGGAGTGGAAGATGGGGAGTATGGACTCCACATTCTCTGGGAAGTCAGTTGAGTAGGACTTGGTGACATGGTGGTAGTTCTAGATAGAGGGCTAGCCCAGTGGTCCCAGTGCCAGATCTAAGGCACTTGAGCAAACCCAAGTGCAATCCAGCCTGTCCGAGGAGTCAGCCCCAAGGAGCAGAGCAGGGAGGGCACAGGGCTTGTAAGTGGTTTCAGGGAGGGGGTGAGGGCATCAGAGCCTCAGTCTAATTCGGGGTTCAGGGCCTTGCCTCAGAACTAGTGAAGAGCCCAGAATGTAGCTGTAGTTGAGACGACTTCCACTCTCTACTGTTCAGGAAGCAGAATAGCTCGTCTATTGCTTCCACATGTACTTAAAGGCCAGGTTCAGCCCTGAGCACCCAACCACCTAGATGAGGAGCCACAGAAGAACTCTAGAGCCCATCTACAGACAGCAGAGAACCCCCTTCCTTCACAGTTCTTTGCATCTGCCTGCTACTGTTTGGGATCCTTTGCAGGGGTGAGCCTTTGGATAGCTGGTTGATATTGGGGTCCTCTGGGCAGTGCTGCAGGTGGAATGCCCTACCCGCAGGCCATCAGAGGCCAAAGAGGAAGTGAGGGTTAAGTGACTTGTCTCCAGGACACAGTAACTGAATGGCAGAATTGGAACTATTATCTAGGTCTTGCAACTTCTATTGCTAAGATCCTGTCTAAGAGGACCAGAGAGAATCTTCTTGCTTCCTCTTAGGTCTTGGACAGCTGGGCCAGTGGTTGATAGACACCTGAGCCCGCCAATACTAGTGGCAGAGCTGTGGCTGAGGCATACATTCAGGTGGTTGTGGTAGATACTGTTATTATCCCATATTTAGCGTAAACATGATTTGTTATCCAAACAAAGACACTTTGACAGTGAAAGGGGGCACCACTAATAATTACACTGGGACAACAGTATTGGCTAAGACTATTGGGGATGTATGGTCACCCCACCCACATTCCAGATGAGGAAACTGAAGTACAGAAAAGTTAAGTAACTTGCCCAAGGACCCGTGGCTAGTAGATAGCAGAGACAAGATTGGGAATCAGAGTACTTGCTTGTAACCATCACTCTGCTATATTGAATTTGCCCAACCTTCTGGGACTTAGTGTTAAGAACAAAGAGCCACCTAATTTTAATGTAATAAAAATTAAATATGTGAAAACTCTTCAGTTAGTGTCTGAAAATATATAGTCATCTACTATTAATTACATATTGTGTATTGTATTAGTTTCTGAAGGCTGCTGTAACTAATTATGACAATCTACTAGATGGCATAAGCCAACAGGAATTTATTCTTCGCACAGTTTTGGGAGCTCCAAGACTGACATCAGGGTGTCAGCAGGTCTGCACGCCTTCAAAGGCTTCGGGAAAGAGCTCCCTGCCTCTGCTGGTTTCTGACGGTGGCCTGCAAGCCTGGGGTTCCCTGGCTTGTGGCAGATCACTCGAATCTCTGCCTGTCTTACATGGCCATTTTCCCTCCGTACATGTCTGTATTGAAATTTCCCTCTCCTTATAAAGAAAGATACCAGTTATTGGGCCAGGGTCTACCCTAATCCAGTATGACCTTGTCTTACCGAGATTACATCAAAAAAGGCTCTATTTCCAAATGAGGTCACATTCCCAGGTTCCAGGTGGAAAGGAATTTTGCAGAGACATCATTCAACCAGGGTTGACATACATATCTTATGTCTCAACTGCAGTTTAAGCTACTTGACTTTTTTTAAAACATATGTATTTTATTGGTTTTTTACAGAGAGGGAGAGAGATAGAGAGTTAGAAACATCGATCAGCTGCCTCCTGCACACTCCTTACTGGGGATGTGCCCGCAACCAAGGTACATGCCCTTGACCGGAATCGAACCTGGAACCCTTGAGTCTGCAGGCCAACGCCCTATCCACTGAGCCAAACCGGTTAGGGTCCTACTTGACTTTTATACCTAGCATAGCACTTGGTGTACTAACAAGCACATGATAGGTAGTCGATTCATTGTTGATGGACACCGTGTTCCTAAAAGGTGGCCTCTGGTGGTTTATTGTGGAGGAAATGCTGGGACAATGGAATTAGGGAAAGCAGGAGGAGGAAAAAAAAGTTCTTGTCATTGTTCCCTGACCCAATGGAGAATCCTAGCTTCTAGGCACTGTCAGTCTCATTGTTTGCTCACCCTTTGTATAGTCTCTTAAAAAAAGAAGAAGAGAAATCTTCAAATCATTTTTTTAAAAAATTCAACAACACAAATCAACAACCACACACACAAAACCCAACAAAAAGCCCCCTTGGCACATCACAAAGATGCTGATACCAGAAGCTGAAACAGCTTTTCCATAATGCAATGAAATATATTAGATTCAATAGACATCAAAGGAACTTCGGGAGCAATTGCTGAATTTCCGAAATAAACAGGGTTTTCAAAGGAAACAAAAACAGCACTGGGATCTTGGGGTGGGAGCACATTTTTGAGGGGGCAAAGCATGGAATCCTTAGGCTCTTGATCAAAGGGTGAATCCTTTAAAGAGCGGTAATAAACGAAGCCTTGAAAACTGGTTTTGATCCAAACTGCCCCCCACCCCTCGCCCCATACGAGTGCTGACTGCAAATGACAAATCCATTACCAAATAAGGGAAGCCAGTGATTTCTCTGTTCTCAGCCTTACATTTCCTTACATTTCGCAAGTTATTCAAAACGAGGACATAATCCCAGACAAAGAAATCCAGATAAGCAAAATACCACCTCGCGTGGGCTGCAGGCGGCAGGGGGCCTTTGTGTCTGGAATGTTTTAATGGCTGTTCTGGCACCCTCAATCTCGGAGACATTAACTTCTTACATTTCACAATTTCAGTGTGTGCATGTGTGTGTGCATCCCTACTTGTGTGACTGGGTGCCCGCCAGAAAGGAGGGATGGGTGCTCCAGTAGGAATTAACTGTCCGTAAACTTGTCTATGCAATTAATTCCACCCTTTCAAGGAGGGTGAGTGGGTTCCTTGGGGAGTTCTTTAAGATTGTACATGTATAGAATCGTGGAGGCTGGGAATCACTGAAAGGGCCAATGAAATAAAGCAGGGAGCTAAATAGGCCATGTAATGAGCAACACCACACAGGTTCACTTAATGGCATTCCTTTTGTCAGCCAGCTAACTTCTCATTCTAGGTGCACACATTTGAGGAACAAGGGGCTTTTCTAGAGCAAGCATAGGTCTCTAAAACCCACAATGCAATGCTTCCCAAACCTGACTCATTATCGGAATCACCTTGTGTTTTTAAAAACACAAATTCTTATTACCAGTAAAGCTGCTATGAATTCATGAATAGGTATGTGATGTATGGATGGATGCTTTCACTCCTCTTGGGTAAGTACCGAAGAGGATAGTGGCTGGGTCAGGTGGTAGGCATGTGTTTAATGTTTTGAGAACCTGTCAAACTGTTTCCAAGGTGTCTGTATCGGTTTATATTCCTTTCTGGGGACATATTCTAGTTGTTCCACATCCTCAACAACACTTAGGATGACTGGTCTTTTATATTCCAACCAGTGGCCCGGTGCACCAATTAGTGCATGAGTGGGGTCCCTTGGCCCGGCCAGCGATCGAGGCCGATCAGGGCCAATCGGAGCCAGCTGGCCGGGGGGAGGGACTGGGGGAGGTTGGCTGACCATGGTAGGTTGGTTGTGCGAGCGTACTGACCACCAGGGGGCAGCTCCTGCATTGAGCGTATGCCCACTGGTGGTCAGTGCGCATCATAACTACCAGCTGGTCGTTCGGTCGACTGGTCATAACAGTCTCTTAGGCTTTTATATTTATAGATAGGTGTGCAATGATGCCTCATCACGGTTGTAATTTGAATCCCCTAATGACAATGGTGTAGAGCAACTTCTCTAGCTGTGTATCTTCTTCGGTGAAGTGTCCATTCAAAAATTTCCCCCAAATTTTAAATTGCGTGTTTATGTTTGTTTGATTAATGTGAAATTTTAAATGCCGATGTTCATAAACATTTTATTGGCAAGAGCTGGAAACTGAAAACACCCCAAATATTCATGAGAGGTGACCGGGTAGACACATTGTGGCACAGCTCAGGGTGGAATCCACTCGGCAATCACAAGGATGCTCTGATATGCACAGCAACACGGATGAGCCTCAGAAGAATCCTGCCATGTGGCAGGCGGTAGGCAAAAGGAATACATATGACATGACCCATAAACATAAAATCCCATCACATGGGACAGAAAGTCGGTGGTGGTGGCCTGGAGACGGTGAGAAGGGGTGGGGAAGGGAGGGAGAGGAGGATTACAAAGGGACTGGGGACACCATTGGGATATGTTTACAGTCACTGTCTTCATTGTGATGATGGTTTCATGGGTGTCTACATATGTCAAAACTTACCAAAAAAATACTTCCCTAGTACCCTGTGAGGCTTAAACTAACTCACCAAATGCGAGTGCCTGGCACCAAGTAGGTCTCCATAGATGTGGCTTTATTTCATTATCATTTTCTCAAACCCCTTTCTCTCCCCCCAAAGAGGAGGCTGGCTCTGGGAGTGAAGGCTAGGTGGGGGCTCCCCGCCCCACCAGGTCCGCACGAAGGTTCCCGGGGACCCCGGAAAGGGGATTATCATCCCCGGCCACATCTGCCGACTTCATGAATTCCCCAGCAAACACTGGGGGGAAACCCCAGCTCCCTCGGGATGGCAGTGATTAATGTTTGTCTCCTTCTGTATCAGGGCCACGGGCTGGGAGCTTCTCTCCTTTCCTGCCACCCTTTATCATATTTAACTGGTTAACAGGCTCAGATCGCGCAGCCAAAACCCCAAACCGAAGGCAGGCAGCCCAAGGGTGCCTTTCTTTACTCCCTGCCCCTCCCTCCCCCTTTGTAAGCCCTCTGGCTTTGCTCCATTGTCACAGGAGCTACAAAGGCCCCCGGTGCGGTGCACGTGCAGGCGGGGGTGTGACACGCGTGCACACGGCGCACACCGGGCCAGGGAGATGGATTGCGGCGTTTGAATGTCTCCTTATCGCAGTGGCGCACATGTGCTCAGACGCGTGTGCCCGGGTGGGTGTGGGAGGGGCGGCAGGAAGCCCGCATGAGGAAATACAGCCCTGGCTTCCCTTGCTCCTGCCCTCTTTGTCCAGATGAAATTGCAGATGCTGCTGGGTGTCTTGTCAGCAAGTCTTTTGCAAAATAAATGGAGGAGGCAATATTAAAAAAAAGAAGCTGATTTGTTCAGTGTTTAGCCTACGGAGAGGATGTGTACAAACGCCGAAGCCATGCCTGCTCTCCTGTGTGGATGTGAGGTTTGGTCCAACAGATGAAAGACAGCCAGGAAGGAAGAACTCACACCTTTATTGAGTGCCTACTGTGTGCTGAGTCCTTTCACACACACAAGCTCTTATTAATCCTGGGACCTCCTCTATGTGATAGGGACTCAGTGGATGTTGCTGGGCCTGAATGAGTTAAAAGTTGGGGGGTTGTGTATTGATACACAGAAATGACCCTCCACAAGGCAGTGTGGCCACAGGGGGCAGGGACCGCTAGCAGCATCTTGAATTTCAGAGCACTGTACTTTCCCAGTAAATCAGACCACTTCTTTTTTTTTTTTTAAATCCTCTTACTGGCTTCTTTAAAGACACACTCTGCTTACTATTGGGCTGCAGGCTACACTAACAAAATTAAAAGGAAAAAAAACTGCAGGCAATTAAATAAGTACTTTTGTTCTGGAAACAGCCGTGTAAAACAGGGTGCATCCTTCCCTCAAAGTTGAGAGCAGAGATGTGATAGAGACCTCCAGCCCGCCACCCTTCCTACTGCCATCTCCCTTGGGGGCAGTAAAAGCAGGACCTTAGCTCTTCTGGAACTTTCCATCCTCGTTTGACATATTGCCATCTGGTCTTCCCAGCTCACTCCAGGGACAACAATAGCAGGAGGCTCAATGCATGCAGTCCTTGTCAAAAGCGTTACCCCTAGAGGTAGGGATGCTGTGGGAAGCTTGAGGATGTTTTCCAGATAAGTGGGGTATTAGGTATGATCAAGCATTGGTTCAGATAAATAACACACATATGAGTTATCGCACATCTCCTCCCCCAATGAATTCTTATCGCTGTCTTGTAACACAGGTAGGTGGTGCTGGGCCCATTTTACAGATGAAGGAACTGAGGCTCAGTTTAAGAAATTTTTAAAAAATGTGCTGAAGGTCAGACAGACATGAAACCCGAACTCTGGTCTCAGGTGTTCTGCTTCCTAATGCCATTTCCTCAGTGTCCGGGGCAGCAACTTACTGCACCAAGCATGCCAGGCACAGGTTTGAGAAGACAGTGCTGTAATACTCGCATCACAATGATCCTGGCAAAGTGAGGTCTTTATGAGGACACCACACTGGCTTCTTGGGATTTCTGCCTCCTTCGCCCCTGGCACCATCCAAGAAAATGCCACTTCCTCTCTTTGGTCACCAGATGGTTTCCCAGTGCAGATGCCTTAAAATACAACAGCTTTGAATTGGGCTGGTTTACATGGATGACCGGCTCTTAGCTACCTACATGGAACTTGTTGGTGGTCACCCAATTTGTCTCGGGCAGCCTTGTCCTGGATGCCCGGCAACCAAGCCAACAGACGGAAAAGAGGGTTAAAAGTTGGATTCCCCACTTTCTTGTCTATTGACAAAGCAGTGCTTTGCTCCTAGTTCATTGGATGCTTCTGTCTTTGGTTCTTCAAGGAAGGACATTTCATTGGTCCTCAATAAGAGCGATGGCATCAATAATGGTAGTAGAACCCTTTCCGCACGCACTGAGCTCTGGGGTGTGTTTGCAGAGTGCCCACCAAACGGCCATGTGCACCTCAGATTCAAGGTGTCCAAACTGAGTGGTTCTCTCTGCCGCTCCCTTCTCTTGCTCCTGCCTGACTCAGGAATTGTCTCCATCCTCAATCCGGATGATCCGTTCTGCTGTCCACATCCAAGCCAGCTCCCAATGATGTCAGGTTCTCCTCCAATTTTGTCAATTTACCAATTTTTCCTGAGCAGCAACCCTAACCCTTTGCTCTAAGCCAATGTGGAGGGAGGACAGGCCCAGCCTTCTCCCATGGAAGTGGACTTGGGCTCCCAGACCCAAGGCTGGGCCATCGGATGCTCCCACTTGGGGCTTGGAATTTGGAGTAAAAGCTTCGGAGACGCAGGGGAGGTTAGGAATTGGTTGCAGTGGCCCTCGGGGCTGCAGCAGTGCCCCCATCCGCGTGGCAGAGGCAGGAGTGCTGTAGGCTGTGCAGTGAGCTAGCCGCCAGAGGGCAGGCAGCATCCTGGCTGCTTGGCCCTTGAGCAGTGGTAGCCTGGGCCTGGACTCCTTCCATCCTTGGTTCCCACTCCTTTCTCGTGTCAATTCTGTGAGCTGCCCAGTGGCATTTCAATAATTACTTAAGTTAAATGGCTTTGTTTCTGTGGCTTACCACTGAGGACCCTGACTAGGACATGCTCCTGCATAGTAAGTGCCTGCTGTGTGCCAGGCATTTCCCAGGCTGCCATGACAACAGAACTGAAGAGTGTGCCAGCCTCGGGCCCTCTGGCCACTGCCTGGGGACTAGTTGGGCAACACTGATAAGGACTTTCCACTAACTCAGCCTCAGCCCCTCCAAGCTTCTCAGAGTCAAAGGAAGACTCAGAGGCCCAGCATTTAAAGCGCTTAGAGAAGAAAGGAAGTTTACCCGCAGAGAAGGGTTTGAAAGGACTGGCTTGTCTCATACCAATTATGACACCTATTTAGGGGGAAAATGCACCAGATTTCCAAAGCTACCAAGTTTATAATTAGTCTGTTCCTGGTGGACAGAAACAATTTTCTTATATAATTATTCTATTTTTCCAAGATCATGATAAATCTTCAGTTACCAGCTTTTTTTGTTGTTGTTAATCTTCACCCGAGGATATTTTCCGCTGATTACTAGAGAGAGTGGAAGGGATGGGGAGAGACACAGAGAGAGGAACATTGATGTGAGAGAGACACATCAATTGGTTGCCTCCTGCACAAGGTTCTGAGCCCCGACCAGGGCTGGGACATCACGCCTGCAACCGAGGTATGAGTCCTCGATCAAATTCTAACCTGGGACCCTTCAGTCCACTGAGGCAAACCGCCTAGGGCTTCAGTTATCAGCTTTGAAAAGATGAGAGTGAAGCGTGGTTATTCTGGAGTCAGTAACTTATAGGAAGGTTCAGGACTACATCTATTTTTGAAACTAGAGCAGGACAGTAAACCCTGGTTTTTGTTTTGTTATGTATGTTGTACAGTTGACCTCCTGCTAGTAATGAGTGTTGCTTATATAAAGTCACTGTGAACACTGACTTGGTGAATACTGAACCCCTTCTCATAAGGCTCATAAGGCTCAGATTCCTGCCAACCTCTGCTCACAACATTTTGGTCAACTGATCAGTACTTAACCTTCTTTTAGGTGTGCGTGTTTAAAGACTATATGTGTGTATGTGTTTGTGTGTGTGTGTGTGTGTGTGTGTGTGTGTGTGTAGTATTGACTCATTAATGTCAAATCGCAGCCCACAGCACTAAAAATGATGCCTGATCAAAGCTTACCCAACATACAGATTTTTCCACATCACAGCCTTCTTGCTCTGAGGAACACTGGGCAACACCCCAGCACTATGCTCTGGGCCACTGATTTCAAACAGCAAAATCACCACCAAGAAGCATGAAAACGTAAAAAGGTAGCACTGGGAAGACTTTGAAAAGCACTTGCTTACAGCATAGGAGCTGAACCAAGAAGGCAGAGCATCTCCACTGGGAACAGGTGTGCTGGATGACCTCTGACCCCTCTGCCTGGTGACCCCTGCCTGCCCCCTTACCTGGATTGGACATGTCCCCAGCTGCCTTGGATGCTCATTCCCACTGGGCACGCCAGGGCTGGGGCAGGGGAGCCATCCTTCCTGGCCTTCCTCTCTGGCCTCTGAAACATGGGCGGTCAAGGCCTCTCATGGCGTCCTTGCTAGGCAGGGGTGGCCAGGACTTCCAAGGACACGGGTGAAACGAAGGTGGTGCCCCTGTGTGGAAGGGCCGAGGCCGAGGCCCAGGGCCACTCATAGTTTTGTGGGAAACAGACCTGTCACCGCTTGTGATGAGTCCTTCTTCCTGCCCCTCCCTCCTCCAGGCCTCCCCCTCCTCCTCTTTTCTCTCCAGCCTCTGCTTGTTCTCACTTGGCTTTATCCGAGCTGGCAGCCCAGTGGATTTGTATCAATAAGAAGCAATCAGGAGCAGCCGTAATACTTGCAATCAATATACAATTGCATCAGGGTTAGTCCATTACCTCGGCCTCCCGTGCTGATCACCGCGGAGCCTCCTGATCCAGCAGCCGTTTCCCCAGGACTCGGGGTTCGGTGGAGAGTGTGTGGGAGGGTTGCCAAGCTGAGCCCCAGCGAGCCCACCTCAGTGTCCCGGTCAGGTCGGACCCTGGGAAATCAGACACAGGGGTAACAGACTCCTGGGCAACCAGGAGGCGGCTCCAGGGACGGCCTGGGGTCAGGCGGCAGGGTCAGCAGGACTACAGTTGGGGGGGGGGCAGTTTGGAGTGACTTCCTGGGACAGAGGGCCCTGCCCCCAGGGTCTCTGTGCAACATTAATTGATGTTTAATTTGTACGGCATGTTTTAGTGGAGATAGTGCCTTTCCATACACAGCCCCGCACCAACCTTGTGGCTGATAATGACCATCCCCATTTTACAGATGAGAAAGCTGATCCCAGAGAAGAGACAGGGCTCCCCACCACTCAGTAGGAAGCAGAGCAGCCAGGACTCAAATTTGAGATTGGCTTTAAGGTTTGAATTCAAGGCTTAGGGTGCTTTTTGATATGTCCAGAAATAATCAATCAAAGGAACATGGCCTTTGTACAGACGTTTCATTTGGCTTGTCCAGAGTTCGATGAGAAAGGCAGCACAGTATATTATGCCCATTTAACCAATGAGAAGAATGAGGCTCAGCTTGCCCTAGCCAGCGGTTCTCAACCTGTGGGTCGCGACCAGCGGAAAACACATATAGCATATCAGATATTTACATTGCGATTCATAACAGTAGCAAAATTACAGTTATGAAGTAGCAACGAAAATAATTTTATGGTTGGGGTCACCACAACATGAGGAACTGTATTAAAGGGTCGCGGCATTAGGAAGGTTGAGAACCACTGCTAGACTAAGGAGGTGTTCCTGGGATTTTCAGTGCTAAGCAACAAGTCCTAGGACAAGCTGGTCACCTTGGTTCAGGCAGGGCTTTGTTGATTTATTACGTTGTCTGAGGGACTGGTGCCCTTTCCTATGTCACTCTACTACCCAGGTAACTGCTGCTGTGCCCACTTTTCTGCTTGTCTGTGAAGACTGGCATAATAATGAAAACGATCGCTATTATTTAGTGAGACCACTGTGAACTTGGTCTGTTCCATGTTTGGTAATAAAAGCAAACACACAGCACTGATTGTGTGCCAGGCACTGTTCTGGAACTTCACGAACATTAACTGTATGTGCGCTAATCCTCAGTTAATCCTTTTACCAGTAAGAGGAGAGAACTGGAGCACAGAGAGGTTAAGCACTTTGACCAAGATCACACAGTGAGGGCTGAAACCAGAATTGAGATGTAAGCCACCTGGCTCCCGAGTCCACAATCCTGAGTCTTCTGTCTGTCTCTCTAATCTTGGTTAAAGGCACTGACAACAGCAGGTATTATGAATATGGTCTTATAGGAAGTAAAACTAAGGTAGAGGGTAAATTCTGGTTAAATGAATGAACAAATGAATGAATGACGAATGAATGAATGAATGAATGAATGAATGGGAGAGTTCTAAGTCTTTCCCATGTTACAAAGCAAATGATGTTTGATCTCCCCATATAGAACGGAATATTAGTCAGTGATGAAAAAGAAAGGAATGACAAGGATGAAAGTCATAAAACAATATGTTGAGGGAAAGGAGCCTGTAAAAGAGTCCATTATCCCTTACTAGAGGCCCGGTGCACAAAATTCATGCACGGGTAAGGTCCCTAGGCCTGGCTGGCGATTAGGGCCCATCTGTGGGGGGACCGGCAGGGCAATTGGGGGACCCCCCACTTGCACCCACCTTGGCTGGCCTGGTGTGCCCGCTTGCCGGCCCCACCCCCGCTGCCCCCGCCACCAGTCAGGGCCTGCGGGCTGAGGGCAGCTCCTGCGTTGACTGTCTGCCCCCTGGTGTTCAGTGCATATCATAGTGTCTGGTTGTTTTGCCATTGTTCCGCCATTTGATCTATTTGCATATTAGGCTTTTATTATATAGGATAGGAGTCCATTTATAAGAAGTCCAAGAATGGAGAAAACAATCCTACCATGATAGATTTCAGAATGTGGTTGCCTGTGGGAGGTGGGGATGGACTGGAAGAGGAGATGAGGGAAATTTCCAGGGTGACAGAGATGTTCTGTGTCTTGTCTGGGGTGTTGATCACATGGCTGTACCTATTTGGGAACACTTGTTGAATTGTACACTTAAGACCTATACTTCTCACCTGTAAATTTTACCCCCAAAAAAGAAAAACCATCAAAGAACAGATGAAACAGAGGAGACAGGATTCACATGCTGAAGCCCTGCTCTGCCTGCTGTTTGGATGTACAGCACTTTCATCTACTGTCAGTCCCAGGCGGTGGTCCGGGTGAACCACCAGCCTTAGGGTGATGTTCGCAGGTGGAGGAGCCACCGAGGGGGAAGCCGATTGAGCTGCCTTAACTGAGCATCTGCTCTGGGCCCTGCTGAAGTAGCCCTGCCAGAGAAGGTGGGCCCAGCCCTGCCTGGAGCGGCATCCAGTCTGGGAGGTGTCAGTACCAGAATGGTCAGTCGGCCACAGGTAACAGCCCGGACAGGCAGGACTCA
The DNA here is from genome assembly GCF_000147115.1 of Myotis lucifugus. Classification (NCBI taxonomy): domain Eukaryota; kingdom Metazoa; phylum Chordata; class Mammalia; order Chiroptera; family Vespertilionidae; genus Myotis; species Myotis lucifugus. Next base: position 527,289 of record NW_005871493.1, read on the forward strand.
GGCCCTGCTTTGCAGGAGCAGGGATCCTGAGCATGTTATGGAG
>NW_005871493.1:527431-545586 GCF_000147115.1 Myotis lucifugus
GGGGAACGTTGGAGTCTTCAGTCACTGAAGCAAGCAAGCCTCATGTTCGCTTCCAACTGCCTGGCTGCCGGCCGCCATCTTGGCTGACAGTTAATTTGCATAAGGATATGCTGATTAGCCAATGGGAAGGGTAGCGGTCGTACGCCAATTACCATTTTTCTCTTTTATTAGTGTAGATAGGAGTCCATTTATAAGAAGTCCAAGAATGGAGAAAACAATCCTACCATGATAGATTTCAGAATGTGGTTGCCTGTGGGAGGTGGGTATGGACTGGAAGAGGAGATGAGGGAAATTTCCAGGGTGACAGAGATGTTCTGTGTCTTGACTGGGGTGTTGATCACATGGCTGTACCTATTTGGGAACACTTGTTGAATTGTACACTTAAGACCTATACTTCTCACCTGTAAATTTTACCCCCCAAAAAAGAAAAACCATCAAAGAACAGATGAAACAGAGGAGACAGGATTCACATGCTGAAGCCCTGCTCTGCCTGCTGTTTGGATGTACAGCACTTTCATCTACTGTCAGTCCCAGGCGGTGGTCCGGGTGAACCACCAGCCTTAGGGTGATGTTCGCAGGTGGAGGAGCCACCGAGGGGGAAGCCGATTGAGCTGCCTTAACTGAGCATCTGCTCTGGGCCCTGCTGAAGTAGCCCTGCCAGAGAAGGTGGGCCCAGCCCTGCCTGGAGCGGCATCCAGTCTGGGAGGTGTCAGTACCAGAATGGTCAGTCGGCCACAGGTAACAGCCCGGACAGGCAGGACTCAGGCCCTGCTTTGCAGGAGCAGGGATCCTGAGCATGTTATGGAGATGGAGTCCCAGCTGCAGGGAGTAAGGAAAGATTTCACCTGCTGCAAGGGAAAGACTGGTATCAGGTCAGGATGCAGTTTATGGAAGAAGTGGAAGCTCGGGAATGACAATGGGGCATAAGGTGAGGGTGGGGCTATCAGAACATCTGACTTTGGCTGAGTCTTGAGCTCTAAGTCAGTGTGGTCTAGCCTGGCTCTACTACTTAGTAACTCTTGGCCTTGGACTGGTTATTTACGACCTCTATTCTTCAGTTTCCTCATCTAAAAGGATGGTGGGAATAATGATTAAATTATTATTAATTCAATTAGCGCTGAGATTACATTATTTACTATGTGTGGGGCAGTTAGACATCAGCATTGTGAATCTCACAGGTCTTACTACATTAGAGCCCCTAGAACAGTGGTTCTCAAACCTTGGCTGCACATTAGAATCACCTGGGAATCTTTTTAAAATCCTGATTTCTTGGCCTCACTCCTCCGGAAATTCTGTTTCTTTATTATGGGGTGAGGCCACAACATTAGTAACAAAGAAACAGAATTTCAGGAGGATGAGGCCCAGAAATCAGGATTTTAAAAAGATTCCCAGGTGATTCTAATGTGCAGCCAAGGTTGAGAACCACTGCCCTAGAAGGTGCTCACTGGAGGGAGTGTGGCTGCTGATCCTGGGCAGGGCTTCACCTGCAGATTGTGGTTACGTAGCTCCAGGGAAGGGTTGAGGGGATGATGGACAGGCACTAGGCTGGTCTTAATAAAAGAAATAGAACAGATGTTATTATCCTGTTCCACAGGACAACATATCAAGGCCTAGAAGGGCAATACTTGACTGAGATGCACAGCTAGTTAGTGGGAGACCTGAGCCCAAGTCAGTGCCCCTCCTCCCTCAGTGCTGCTCATACTGGCTCAGAAGCCGGCCCACACCCCAGCCCTCCGCACTCATTACCAGGCCCTGTGCCCGGCGACCTTGATCAGGAACCAGGGCTGCCGTGTGATCTTCAGTTTGCATCACGTGGGGCATCCTGCCCCAAACTTTGCTGCTGGTTGGGCAACATCCTTGTTACATCCTGACTTGTGTTTATGTTAGAAGCACCTGTCACCTTGTCACTTTGATCACATATCTAGCTGTCAGAGGCAGAGGCTCAGGGGTGGACAGTCTGCCACTCTTACAAAACACGCCGTTCTTCACTGAGTCTCTCTCATCCTCACCCCAATCTTTCCTCTGGTCTCTACACCTGAAGGTCCACATCTATAACAAGTCTCACCATTCTGTTGAGAGAGAGATAGAGCAAGAGAAAGAGAAAGAGAAAGAGATAGAGATAGAGATAGAGATAGAGATAGAGATAGAGATAGAGATAGATAGAGATAGAGATAGATAGAGATAGAGATAGAGATAGAGGACTCAGAAGGAAGGTCTTTGGCTATAACCAGGGTGGTGATGGGAAATTCGTCCGTGCCCCCCCCCCCCCCCCGCACCAGGAAGTTGCACGGGGACGAGCTATGAGGCATCAGATGCTGTGTGGCAGTGGAGACTGAGGTGGCAGCAGCCAGGGCTGGCGATGGTGGGAGAGGGGCTGGGCCAGCAGGCAGGCTGTGGCTGGCCCCACTCCACCCTAACATTTGCAACAAGAGACATTTCAGAGTACTCAACTTCTCCCAAAATAGAGAGGAAAAAAAAGGGAGGGGGTTAAATTCTGATCATCACACTCAGGCAGAATTGGTTAAGTCATTGGTGTGTTTCCTGAGCCCACCCATTCATTCATTTGTTCATTCATTCAACAGTGCCTGAGTAGTGCTTAAAGCACCCGTCTTGCATCCAGAAATCAGAAAAAAAAACCCAAAGATTTTGGCCTCATTTGGAGAGCTAAATGGAGACTAGAAAACCTTAATACGGCGGTGGTAACCTGGACTTTAAACCATTAATACTGTGCACATCCTGCTCTGAATCAAAGATGAGGCTCTACAAATGCCCCAAGGATGATTGGCGGATGGGTAGCCTTTAATCAGCGGGGACTCGGTGTGTCAATCCAGGATACCAATGCACGCTAAGATGGGACTGGTTTCAGAGATTTTTTAAAAAATATATTTTTATTGATTTCAGAGAGGAAGGGAGAGGGAGAGGGAGAGAGAGCTAGAAACATCAATGATGAGAATCATTGATTGGCTGCCTCCTGCACGTCCCACACTGGGGATGCAGCCCAAATCCCGGCATGTGCCCTGACCTGAAATCAAACGGTGACCTCCTGGTTCATAGGTCAACACAGGGTGAATAGGACACAGAGAGCGAATCTTATCATTTAGTGTTTGTGTTGACACTGTCTGCAACCTGCTCAACAGAAGACTGTGCAAGGCCAGGGGCAAACTGCATGCCCTGCTTGGTAGCAACCACTGCCCTGGGTGGTTTCATGTCACACTTGGAAATGAATAAACAAAAGGGGACATTCCATGAAGGGTCCAAAGATGACAGAAATAGAAACAACAAGAAAATCAGGTTGAGGTGAAAGCAGATTGCAAAAAAGATGGCTAAAATATAAATGAAAGTGAGTGGTACCTAAATGCAGTAGGATAAGTAAAATTTATATGAATAATGTAAGGACAGGTGTTAACACTGCTAACACTCAAATCATTGATGAGAAAAACAAGTTCTCCTTGTCTCTAGAGGGAAAAATAAGGAGCTGACAGTGATGAGGAGATAATAGGTCTGGAGAAGAGAGAAGGAGATCCAATCTAGGAATTATAGGTATTGCTGAGAATTAAACCTGAATAATTTATCCAGAAACAACCACCAAAGTCATAATTAAAAAATGTATCTTGCAAAATGGCCTAAACATTCAGGCAAAAATCAATTTACAGGGAACTAACTGCATATACACACATCCTGGCTAAAGATTTGAATCAAAAAGACAAAGTATTATAAGCACCCTAGAAGGAAAAAAACAAAAAATTAAAATAATGCCAAGGTCTCCTCTATAAATACTCAAGGACACATGGGACAGAGATGTGGCACAGACCTGGCTATGTGTCTGTCAAGCCATTTCACGTTCCTTCTGGAAAGACAAGGAGACAGCTCCCCAGTTCCCTCCAATGAGGGTGATCCATGGACCCGACCTGGCGGATGGACTGTGGGTAGAAGTGACATAGGCCACTTTGGTGTGGCTCCTAAAATCTGCTCTGAGATCTGCTGCTCTCTTCTCCTCCTTCCTCTCTCTGCTCCTTGGTCAGCCAGATGCAGAGGGTAAGCAGAGGCCCCCGGTGATGGTGGAAAGAGCCTGGGTTCCTGAATCATCTTATGGACGGCCGCCCTGACCCCGACGATGGGCTCTGTAAGTGGAGCCACTGCAATTTCAAGGTCGTTTGCTATAATAATCAGCTCTACTAGAAAAGGCTACAGAATTTTGGGAGAACAGAATCTTGATTCAAGTATTTTTTTATCCAGTTAAGCTGCCATTTAGGTGAGAGCACAAGAGAAACACCGTTTCAGTAATACAGGAGTATAACACATATCACAGGTTTGTTTCCTTCCTGGAATATGAAGAATGCAAGAATACTAAGAGCAAGGTAGTGAGCACTGAATTGGTTAACCCTGGAGTAACACCTAAATAATTTTTGTTCACACAGATATAAAGTACAAAGTCATTCTCAAAAGTGAGAAAATAAAAAACAAACAAGCTGGAATTGCTTCTAATAACCCATTTTATCTCAGGAAAAACAAAGAAATTGGGTGAAGAGTAGAGAATAGTAAAAAGAATCCTAGTTTCTTAAAGGGAGAAGTGGTTACAAAGTGTTTTAATATTGATTATTAGAATGAAGTTGAAAAATTATTTTCTAAAACCTAAAAGAGCCCCTAAAAGAGTTTAACATAAGCTTTCTACCTCTAATATAAGGTATTAGAGGAAAAAAACAAAGACAATAATAATTCATAGTGTTTTTAGTAAATAGAAATTTTAAAGTAACAGAAACTTAAAAGGAAAAAGTAAGCAAATAAACTAAGAAAAAGCAAGGCAATTCATAGTCAGAAATAATAAAACAAAGTGACAGTAATAAATCCAGATATATAAATTATGGCAATAAATAAGTGTTAAACCTTTCATTAAAATACAGAGACAGATTAGATAAAATAATAGATATCAACTACATGCTATTTATTAAGATATAAATCTAATACAAAATGATTGACAAGGAAAGATTACAAATAAAAGGCTTGGTAAAAGATATCAGGAAAACACAAAAAATGCAAGATTGACAATATTTGTAAAACAACAATAGGAATAGAAGCACAAAGAGAACTGGGTAATTTGGATGGAACATAAAGTCCAGAAAAAAAAATGTAGCAATCATAAACCAAGTAGAAGATGATGTCAAATATTCCAATACCAAAATATTGAAAGCAAAAGCATTAGATAATATGAGGAGAATGCTCTCCAGTTCCATCCACACTATTGCAAATGGTAAGAACTCCTTTTTTTTTTTACCGCCGCGTAGTATTCCATTGTGTAGCTGTACCACAGTTTTTTAATCCACTCACCTATTGATGGGCACTTAGGCTATTTCCAAATCTTAGCTATGGTGAATTGTGCTGCTATGAACATAGGGGTGCATATATCCTTTCTAATTGGTGTTTCTGGTTTCTTGGGATATATTCCTAGAAGTGGGATCACTGGATCAAATGGGAGTTTCCATTTTTAGTTTTTTGAGGAAACTCCATACTGTCTTTCATAGTGGCTGCACCAGTCTGCATTCCCACCAGCAGTGCACGAGGGATAAGCCAGTCAGAGAAAGATAAATATCACATGATCTCACTCATTTGTGGAATATAATGAACAACATAAACTGATGAACAAAAACATATCCAGAGACAGAGAAGCATCAATCAGACTGTCAAACCTCAGAGGGAAGGTAGTGGAGGGTGGGGGTAAGGGGGAGAGATCAACCAAAGGACTTGTATGCATGCATATAGGCCTAACCAATGGACCCAGACAGCAAGTGGGAAAGGCATGAGTGGGGGGAATGGGGGGTAATGTGGGGATAAGGACACATATGTAGTAACTTAATTAATAAAATAAAAAAGAAAATATGAGGAGAAAATAACAAGAAGTATTTGTGGGTGATGACAATATATTTTTATCAGAACATGGCAGGTGAGGCAAGTGAAAAATAAATGAAAGAGTAGTGTTCATGGGAAATGGAATTAATAACTTTTATTTAATAAAAATGTATAACTAATACAAAAAAGAGAATATAACTTTCTTTCAACCATTCTTTGAACTGTAACAAAACTTAACAAATCATTAAATACTGAAAATCATATTCACTGACTACCATACAATAATGAATAGATTAAATAACAAAGGTTTTTAAAAAGGCGCATTTGAGATATTGGAAACTAAAAACTGCTCAGCTTAACAATTGTTGGGTCAAAGAAGAAATACAGACTACGAAGTAACAAAAATTAGAACACTTTATGTAAAAATGTATCAGGTAAAGTCAAAGAGCAAATTCATAGGCTAATGCTTTTATCAGCAAGTTAGAAAGAAAAAGAAAATATTGGATTAAATATTTAAATAAACAACACAAAGAAACTAAATTAAAAAATGAAAAACAAAAAAGAAGAGCTCTCTGAATTAGAATAGTAGTGTGTAGATCTAGAAAGACTAGTATAAAAAGGAGAAAAGAAATGTTCAAACTTAGATATTAGAAAGTGGGTATAACCACAGCTACTGAAATTATAACACATTACACGAGGTAGATCTATCCTATAGTATTTTATAAATTTGAGAATAAGACATGATTTTATAGCAAGATATTTACCAGCCAAGTTTACTCAAAAATAGAAAACATAAAGAAATTTTTAAAAAAGTAATTGCTGTACCATTACCTTCCCCAAAATGCTCTTGACTTAGTGTTGTTGATCAGTTCAGTTGACCATATTTCAAGATATATGTAATTTGGAGGCAGAGGGGATTACTCATTTTCAATCATATAAAAAGATGGAGAACTTTAAACATTATTTTATGAAACCAACATAGCTCTAACAATAAAACAAAGGTAAAGAACAATTTAATTTCCTCTATGTAATGGAAATAACCATCTTTAAATAAAATGTCATCAAATCATGCTCATCACTATATTAAGAAGTGAATACAAAAAAATAAAAATAAAAAAATAAAACATGTCCAGTTAGGCTTTATCTCAGAAATGCAAGAATAACCTAATGTTATGAATTCTATTAATACAACCCAGGCATCAGTGAGGCAGAGACAATTTCAGTTGGTGCCCTAAAGACATTTGATAAAATAATAACCATTTAAAAAATCTCTTGGTAAAATTTTAATAAAAATTATTGTAAGATCATTTACCTCAAACGAATAGTTCAATGTTATATATTATGATGGAATACAAAATGAATTTTCATTAAAATTGTAACAGTATAAGGATACTGTGATTCTACTCTCATCTAACAATGTCTATACATTCTAGCCATACGACAAAAACAAACAGTATAGCTATATGGTGAAATACCACGCAGCTGTGATTCTCAAGTGGGGGCAATTTTGTCCCCCTGGGAACCCTTGGAGATGTCTGGAGACATCTTTGGTTCTAAAGACCAATAGGGTGATGGGTGCTGCTGGCATCTGGTGTGTAGAGACCAGGAATGCTGCCAAACATCCTATAATGCATAGGACAGATTCCCCAACAAAGAATGCCCACTGGTTGGCTTTCCGGAATAGCCATAAGCATCTCAAACCAGACTTGTCCAAAATTGAGAGATTTTTCATGAGCTCAGATAGCACATGAAAGATTTTATTTAATCTTATTTAATTCTCATGAAACCTCTATAAGTCAAGTGCTATCATTACAACCTTTTCACATATGAGACATGGCTGTCCTTGTAGAAGTTGTTCAGGTTACACAGATATTAATGATAGAGGCAGGGTTTGAACCCACACAATCTGGATACGTTTTTTTTGTTGTTGTTAATCCTCACCCGAGGATATTTTTCCATTAATTTTTAGGTAGAGTGGAAGAGAGAGGGAAAGACAGAGAGAAACATCCATGTGTGAGAAACACATTGATTGGTTGCCTCCTGCCTGAGCCCTGACCAGGGCCTGGGACAGGAAGGAGCCTGCAACCAAGGTACATGCTCTTGACCGGAATCAAACCCAGGATTCTTTGGTCCTCAGTTTGACATTCTATCCACTGAGCAAAACCTGCTAGGGCTGGCTACTTTTTTTTTTTAAATCCCAATGAGGTAACCTGTTGTCACTAAGTAGGGAAGTAGGATTCAAAATTACACATACACAGTATGATCCATCCCAATGTTATAAAACATTATATACATGTAAATAAAAGTAAATACATCTCAGTTGTTAGTAGCAGTAGGATTTCTAAAGTATCTTTAATGGACATATTCTGTAATCAGAAAAAACAGAAATCCAGTAAGTCATATACGTGGATCAATGGAGCTAAATGTAGTTTCCATATCCTGTTTTAAAAACTACGTCTAAATGGGGGGTTATACTGTCTCTAGGTTAATTTGTGCTAATTTAGAACAAACACCACAACTCAAGTGCATGCACTAGAATCCCTTTGGGGCTAGAAATCTTGCCTGAAACAGGTTTAAATGAAGAAAGTGAATTGGCTCATGTAACTGAAAAGGCTGGCGAAAGACCTTTGTTAGCTTCCGGCAAGGCTTGGTCTTGCACTCAAAGTGCTTAACCCAGACTCACTTTCTTTCTGCATTTCTTGACTCTACTACTTCCTCAATATTGGCTGTGCTACCAGCAGGCTGTCTCCTTTCTCATATCAGGCAGGGTAGAACAGGGTAGCAACAGTCTCAGTGTCCCCTCTGATTGGACCACCTTAGGTCACGTGGATGCACTGATTGGGCTGGCCCTGGTCTTGGGTCCCATTTCTAGAATCAGAAGTGAACCCAACTTCCCTGGTGTCCTGTAGTTCCCAAATTAGGGTGCTGGCCACTGGGAAGTTGGAGCATTTACATCCATGGGGAAGTGCATGGTAGGGATTCAACCAACCCAGATACACCACACTGAGGGACTTCCAAGAATGAAGCGACTTTATAAAATATCTACTTGTGCACTTTATTGTGTAATATTTTAGATAATATGTCCACTGTGTTCAGAGTAAGAAGAACTGAAAGATGGATTTATAAAGAAAGGTTTCCTGGTAGAGATAGGTCTAGAGGAGGTCCTTCAAGGATCAGTGTGAGTTGGCTGGGCAGAAAGGATAGCCGTATGTGGTGTGTAAGAACAGCGCTGCCAAGGCCAGGTGGTGTGTAGGGGAACCGCATGCGTGGAAGTGAGGAAGATCAGCAAGGAGCTGCCATGCAGAGGAAAGGGCTTAGCATGGGCTGTCTCATTGCTAAGTCTATGCTCTGCAACTCCATACCTCCCAACGGAGAAGCAATACCCAGGGGAGGCCTTTGGTGAAGGTTGTTCAAAGCTCACTGTTAATAATCTGTACTACCAAGACTCAATTTCCACATCTGTAAAATGGACATAATAGTACAGTCATAGGACTGATATACAGATTAGATAATGTTATGTCTCTTCAAAGATTCTGCAAACTGTAAATTAGTAGCTGCATATGGGGAGGGAGGTTTAGTGCACCCAGGAATGTATTGAGAGTGTAATGGGGACCCAGAGAGCTGACTCAGGCTTTCAACGTTAGAGGAATAGTTGGGTCTCATCTTCCTCCCCAGATGCATAGTCCTGACTTCTTGGGACCTCACAGGTCTCAGTTTCCCCATGACACAGCCAACTCATGTGCCCGTCAGAAGGGGTCTATCGAAGAAGACGGGCTGTGGATGGCAGTGCAGCCCAGATGGGCTTCAGGGAGGAGAGGGGCCAAGGAAAGCAGTGTTCTGTGTGTGGGGGGGAGCACCCTTGGAGGGGATGAAATGACTTCTTGGGTTCAGGCCGCCAGAGACCGTTAAACCTTAATGTATGAAATTAGTTTGATTCTGTGACATAGTCCCATCAAGGCAGCTGTCAGGAAATACATACACCCTGCAATTATGCCCATAAACAGGCTGGAGAAGCGGGAGGTCAGACGCGAAGGAAGGGGTGGCTGCTGCGAGCCTTTGAGGACATGGCTCATGAAGCTTGTGGGCAGAGGAGCCACCCCAGAGGGGACAGCTCCTGGCTTCTGCCACCGATTAACCCAGAAAGAAGGAAAGTGAACTTGGCAAACATTTATTGAGCATTTACTTCAGGCTGGGCTGAAGGCAGCAGCGTGGGCTAGGATTTGGGCTGGTGGGCTGACCCCTCTCTGGCCATATTCCTTTGGAAACATGCAGAGTGAGAAGTCACTGGAATTGACCCAGGATTCGTGAACATGGACCTTTTAGGGAAGGAGAGGAAGGGCATTTGTAGACACGTCATGTTGGGACCGACAGATGCAGCTGAAACTGCTCTTGGCAGCATGCCTGCAATTCACCCAAAGGCTCTTCCTTTAACATTTAATTCCAGACTCCTTGGAGAAGGAGGACCAAAACTCACAGTTTCCTAGCATTTCAGCTCTATGCTTACCTATGTTATTTCATTTTCTCAGAAATAGAATGAGCTGGGAAAGTTTACCTCCACTTCCTAGATGAGAAAATTGAGGCTCAGTATGATGAAGTCGTCTTTTAAGCACCATATTGAACATAAGTGGACATTTCTGTACAACCCATACCTTCGACTGAATTGTCTTCAATTGTCAAAGTGGCTATTCGACCAAGCTCTCGTGGCCTAAACAGCTTTTGCTGAGAAATTGGAGTGTGAGAAGAGGAGGTGCCTGTGTGTATGCTGGGATTATAGAGGGAAGCAAGATGGTAAACGTAAGCAGAAGAAACCAGGGAGAAGGCAGGCAGGTCTGGGTGAGTTTGGGGGTGAACAGCACAGACAGACAGAGGTCAGGAGTCATGGCAGGAGGGAGGAGAGGTGCTGAGTGGGACATGGGTACGTTGGGCCCTCTTTCCCTGGGCCTGCGGAGGGTGGGGGTGGGAGGGTAGGGGTGGATTGTCTCCAGACATCCTTGTCCAGGGTCTGAGCAGTCTGTGCCTGCTGAGCATGCTCTAGGCCAGTGATGGCGAACATTTTGAGCTCGGTATGTCAGCATTTTGAAAAACCCTAACTTAACTCTGGTGCCGTGTCACATATAGAAATTTTTTGATATTTGCAACCATAGTAAAACAAAGACTGATATTTTTGATATTTATTTTATGTATTTAAACGCCACTTAACAAAGAAAAATCAACCAAAAAAATGAGTTCGCATGTCACCTCTGACACGCATGTCATAGGTTCGCCATCACTGCCAGAGTTCTTTTTCAGCTTTTCACAGGAAAAAGCTGTGTTTTTCCAACAGCTGAGAAATATCAGTTGAGAAAATGGGAACACAGTAGAAAGTATTTAAGTCTCCATCGAGAATTAAGCAACACAGAGATGGTACTGTTTTGAAAGGATCCACTGACATCAAGTCGGAAGCAAGATCCCAGGAGTGAAAGGTGAAGGTCAGTCTCCAGGAAGCAGGACAGGAGCCTGGAGGCCAGCAGCCTCCAAGCCCCGCCAGGCAGCCTTGCTTGTAAGAAGACTGTATTTGTTCCCTGGGCTGCTGCTAATGGTGAGTTATTGTTGTAAATAGAATAAACATATCAGTAAGCTTTATACCCATGGAATACTTTATGGGTGTTGTTCCAAGAAATGATAAGTTTTGGAAGTGAAATACATCCTGAAATTGGCAATTTTGACACTGATTCTGTGTGGTGCTCTTAGGAGCACTTGCTAGGAGAGCTGAATGTTATTTTGTTCCATTACTGCCCCAAATGTTTATGGCTCGAATATTCACTGTAGTTACAGTCCTTTGCAAATCCTTGAACAGAGAAACGCAGAGGAAGAAGATGAGAATGCTGTTGTGGGAATACTGCAACATTAAATCAGAAACGGCTTTGAAAATCTGAATTAGCAAAAGCAAGAATGAATTTAAAGACAAAACCAAAACCAGACTGAGAAAATTGTTCTTGCTGTTAAAAAAGGGAATAAGCTTAGTCCTAGCTGGTTTGGCTCAGTGGATAGAGCATCGGCCTGCAGACTGAAGGGTTCCGGGTTCCATTCCCGTCAATGGCATGTACCTCCGTTGCAGGCTCAATCCCTGGCCCTGGTCAGGGTGCATGTGGGAGGCAACCAATTGATGTGTCTCTGTCTCTCCCCTTCCCTTCCACTTGCTCTAAAAATCAATGGGAAAATATCCTCGGGTGAGGATTAACAACAACAACAAAAAAGGAAATAAGCTTATATAAAGCAACAATTCCCTAATGCCCAACTTGAACTTGCTTTTGGACACATTCTTACCAATTTGATCAAGGTCAATGCAAGATGGAAGAAATTCCTTTTGTCTGAAATATTGGTCACACACACACAAAAGAGAACAAGACCTGTGGACAGAGCCATTAACACTGTGTGTGTTTTAAAAATTCATTTTAAGACTGATAGCCTTAAAATATAGTGGCGTTTTCTTTAAATTTTTGAATGGTTTTTATTTGGCATTTATTTTTGTTACTATTCCCTTCTTTTAATGTTTTTGATGATCAACTATCTACGTTAGAGAGAGACGACTTTTACATATTGCTGCAGTATATAATCTTGTCCTAATATATCAATTAGTCCATGATAAAAATCAGTCATATGTTTATTATATACTTTTTTATAATACTTTTATTTTTATTATTTTTAGAGAGAGTGGAAGAGATATATAGAGAGAAACATTGATGTGAGAGAGACTCATTGATTGGTTGCCTCCTGCACGAGAGCAAGCCTGCAACTCCTGCAACCGAGGTATATGCCCTTGACAAGAATCGAACCTGGAACCATTTAGTCCATGGGCCGACATTCTATTCACTGATCCAAACCAGCAAGAGCAATTATATACTTTTAATGGGAAACTTCACTGACGATCCTGTGACCTTAAGCCAATTCACTCTATAGTTGCTCATTATTATTATTTAAAACGCACAGAGTGTTATGAAAAATGCAAAATGACTTATGATATGGGGGGTTCCCAAGAATTACCAGGAATTCTGATTTCTTGTCCTCAAATCCTGAAGTGTAATATGCACTGGGAATTAGGAAGCACTACCACCTGAGGATGGGGCACCTATGCCTGTATGTTCCCGCCCTCTGCTGCTGGCCCCGATTCAAACCAACCAGCAGGAGGGCAACAATAGAAAAGCAGACAGGTGAGGGAGTGGATAAAAGCATGATGTGCAATTTGGTGCTACCTGTGGAAATATTTATGATTAAAAAGCATTGCTCTGACCGTGGGATTTAGGACTGGCTGATCCGGGTGTCTGACTTTATCTGGTCTGTGAGTTGCTTATTTTCCATAGTCGTCATGTGCCCATTTCAATGTTTTTCTCAACCTCATGACCCCACCAGGGCATTGGGATCAATGCTGGTGATGGGGGAAGGGACATTGTCTGCAGCTGCTTCCCCTGCTACCTCTGCTCCACGCTCACTGTTGGGGACTCTCTGGCCTCTTCTGGTCTTAGTTCCCGTTTGGGGAGGCCCAGCCTGGCTTGTGCTCCATTTGTTTAGTGAGCGTTTAGAAACACGATCCAGAATTTGTTGGGATTAATCACAAGTGTTTTCATAACCAGATACCCAACAGCATTAATAAGAGCTGGTTCAGGAACATGGGAGCTGGCAGTATTATAAAGCTTACTCTTTATGTTTACAAGCTGATAAGCGTTTAATGAGGTGCTACTGGGAGAGGTGTCAGCTCTCCAAGGGGGGGCTCTGGAAGGTTCTAGATCTTTGTTTTCCCATTTGAAAACTGGGGCTGTGTGGCAGACACTGTTAGTTGCCCTTTCTGGTCCCATGCCACCTTCTTCCTGGTAACAGAACCCAGACTTTATTCAAGAACTGGGGTGGGGGTGCTTCCTGGAACCTCCAGGGGGAGAATGCTGAGCAGACAGGCCAGCCAGAAACATTGTATTTTTTTCAGCCAGGGCTGGTTAGGCATGGGCTTATGACCCTACTGTGGCTAATGAGGTATAAGGGCACTTTTGCTGGGAGATCCGAAACCATTCAGCCATTAAAAGGAGAGACACTTTCTTCCCCTTCTGAGCACAGCTGTGTGAGGAGACACCAGGAGCAGCTGGCGGCAGCCGTTTTGTGACCACGAGGGGAATGTCCCCTTGCTGAGGATACAGAGCAGAAAGAGAAAAGAGCGTGCGGCCTTGGCGACCACTTTGTGTGACTACAACAGCCCTGGTGTTGCCCCACCTCCATCCTGAGACCTCTTCATGCAAGAGTGTTGAGTCCTACTTGTGCTGGCTGCTCGTGGTGGGAAAGCAGCTCACGTATCCCTCTCCCTCTCACTAGTGAGTTTTGTGGTAAAACATGTAAAAGGATTTTGAAAAGTTAAACACTCTATACATTGAAGCCGTTTATTATCTTTTAAAAATATGTTTTTATTGATTATAGAGAGAGAGAAAGGGAGAAGAATAGAGAGATAGAAACATTGATGAGAGAGACATCGATCAACTATCTCCTGCACGCCCCTCACTGGGGATCAAGCCAGAAATGGGCATGTGCCCTGACCAGGAATCAAACCAGGGACCTCTTGGTTCATGTGTTGATGCTCAACCACTGAGCCACATTGCCGAGACAAAGCCATTTATTATTTTTAACACATAAACTCACATACACACACACACACACAGTATCAGTGGGTACAATTTCATGCTTTGTGACTGGTTAGCCAGGGAAAAATTGGGAGGTGGGAGGCCTTACTAAGATCTCCTTTTTCTCATCCTGTCAACACAGCTGCTTTGCTCCTGTGTGAGGCTGACCACCTTCATTGGAAGCCGTGTGCTACAGAGCAAGGAACCTTGCAATGGTTGCCTAAAGACCAGGTTTTAGGTTTATCTCTGCAAGTAATTAGCCATGTGACCCTGGGCAAGTTAAACAAGCTTTTGGAGCCACAGATGCCTCTCCTGGAACATGGGGGCAACAGCCTGCATTCTTCTTAGGGCCTTTGCCGCATCCAATGAAAGAAAATGACAGGAAGGGGATGGTGAGTGCTATACACTGAATGCTGGTGTCCCTCTGAGTTCATATCTTGAAGCCATTCTCCCCAGTGTGGTGGTATTAGAGGAAGGGACATTGGGAGGTGATTAGTGCCTTCATGAAAGACTCCAGAGAGCTTCCTCACATAAGGACACAGCACACAGATGGCCACCTGTGAGCCAGGAAGCAGGTCCTCACCAGACACCTTGATCTTGGACTTCCCTGCCTCCTGAACTGTGAGAAATAAATGCTGTTTGTAAGTCCTCCAGTCTTCGTTATTTCTGTTGTAGCAGCCCAGGTAGACTCTACAGTGGTGGTGATGGTGATGGTGATGGTGATGATGATGATGATGATGGTGATGGTGATGGTGATGATGATGGTGATGGTGATTATTATGCTGATGATGGTGGTTATGGTGATGGTGATGATGGCGATGATGATGGTGGTGTGGTGATTATTATCATGATGGGTGATGATGACAAAGATAAGTTGCTCCATCTGGCCGTCAGAGAATTATAAACATAAAAATTGAAGAGAGTGGATAGAAAAAGGCCCCAGAACAAGTGGAGCCTGTGAATCCCACAGCCTGAAACGTCTGAGGGGTAGATATCACTGCAGCTGAGAGAAGCAGTCAGAGAAATGTGGATGCCCCTCCACAACGCGGCACTGTGAACCTCCTGGGAACAGACCCAGTGCCTCCTTCTTATTCTTAGCCCCGACCCATCCAGAAGAGTTTCAGTTCAAATGGACTTTTCGTCCGAACCCACATTAGGTGCCAGCCTCCCTTTCCTGGAGCTGCCTGAGTGGTGGGCACAGCACCGGATGCCAGCAGAGCCTCTTGCTTTTCTTCATTCTGGGTGAACATCTGGACATGACAATCCTTCCTTTATAGGTGTGCTTCTCTCCACAAAATCAGTGAATTTCTCTAAGTCCATAAATCCAATGTTTGTAAACTGAGTCACAGTGTCAGTGTGGTAGGAGAGCTCGCTAGCTACAGGAATCCCACGGTAACCTCTTAGGGACCTCAGCTCAGCAGGAGAGGAATAAAGGTTCGAGTCTGGCTAAATCAGATCCTTCAGTGGAGACCATGCTGCCGACCCAAATATTCCCCCCCCCCGCCCCTTTCTCTTTCATGATTCTCCCTTCACCAGCCCTGTGTGGCTTATATGTAGCCACACTGGTTCCTCATTAGGCTGGGCATGGCCCATTCCAGCTGGTGAACTCCTCGTCAAACATCAAGGCCCACTCCATTGTTCCCTTTCTTCTGTACCTTTTCTTGACTGTTCCTTTATTAACAAACTGTCTGGTTTATCTTGATCCCTGTGGGGAGCCTCTATAGGGTTAAACCTCGGACTGACCTGTTGGCAAAGTCACAAACAAGTCCCAGCTTAGAGGGCACAGTCCTCTTAAGCATAATTAGGTTTGACCTTATGACAATCCCTAGATCTTACCTGGGAAGCTAATGGGCTGAGGGAAGTGCAACAAGAACAAAAACAAGTGAAACTCACAAGAACAGTGTAAACAAGTGAAACTCACAAGAACAGTGTAACTTTGGTAACCACTACCTTGTTTACCTCTGACTATAAAAATAAAGGCTCAGCTTGCCTCAGGATCTTTTTCTGTGGCCTCAGCCAGGCACAGGAAGATCCACGGAGACTAAAGAGAGCCAGAGAGTTCTGAACACTGTCTCCATGTAAAACATTCTTCGCTGACTCCATCCACACCTTTGGGAACCTCTGGACCACTGGGGCTGGACCCCAGCAGATCCCTAGGGAATTTTCAGTACATCGTCACTGTAGCACTTACCACATCGGTAGAGGTATTGGTTTACATGTCTGTCTCCCTCTGTTAGAATATGAGTTTCCTAAGGCAGGGATTACATCTTAAATAGCTTTGTTATCACCTGCACTGGCATGATGCCCTGCATACAGAAAAAGTAATCAATAAACATTTGTTGAGTTAAATTGAATTTGTAAATTAGATTTACTTAAGGAGAACACACTTGTTTTCATCTCACAAAAGGATTCTTGGCTCTATAAATTATTTCACCGTAGCATCTCTTTAGAGGGTAAGCCCCCTGGTGTATTTGCAGCAGGATGCAATTTCAAATAAGCCACATCCCCCATCACTTTTTGCAGGAGCATATTTTCTGCCTAAAATGGGAGGGGCCCGCGTTCATATCTGGCGCCTGAAATCAACACCTTCCTCACCTGTGCGAAGAGCCTTCATGAAATTAAGAGTTCACAGATGGGTAGATTTTTCCTTCTGCCAGAGAACCCCTGGGCCTGCAACCCTGGTGGGTGGGGGCGTCCAGGGCCAGCCTGAGCTTCTGAAACAACCCGAGTCTGCTGAAGCCATGGGGCAGGGGGTGGGGGAAGCTGGTCCTCTTCAGGGGAAGCCACGTGCTGTTTCTCATCGCTCAGCCCTCGAAACAGCCCATGTCAATTCCACTCGAGATTGCCTGGCTGTCATCGCCCATTAAAGGTGTTGTAAGGAACCATAAAATATCGAGGCTGATGCTTTTTGGCACTAATGTTGCTATTAATATTGATATCTCTTGTAATGCCAGCATCGCGCTAACAGAGCTTCTCGCAGGCCCCTCGGATGCTGTCCTCTTCCCCACTCTCACCATCCCTAGACTTGCCTTCCAGTTTATTTTTCGGGATTTTAAGAAGTCGTCGATCACAGAATGAAGGGGAGCGAGAAATCAAACCTGGTTTTCACTGTCTGTGATACGGTGTGCGCTGGAACGGTCCTTCTCCAGGCGGAGGTGGCCGGTCTGTCATTGCTCGCTCATCCCTGGAAACTTAGGGAGCAGTGCTGTCTTCCGGAACTGTGAAAGGTGCTGAGGACCCAGATAGGAAGAGCCAGGGTCCTGCCTTCTCAAGAACAAGGCTGGGTGGGACGCGGTGGGGCGAGGTGTGGAGGCGGTGGCCTCACCTGGCTGGATGCAGGAGGCTGTGCTCAGGAGACTCTTCCCGGAGCTGCTGGCAGCAGCGACCAGCCTTGTTGTGGGCTGGCTTGTGCGCCTCCAAATTCAAGCCCCAGGACCTCGGACTGTAACCGTATTTGGAGATGGAGTCTTTAAAGAGGTGATGGAGGTAAAAGGAGGCCACTAGGTTGAGCTCTAATCCAAATGACTGGTGTCCTCATAAGAGGAGATCACACACCCTCACGCAGAGGGAGGACCAAGTGAGGACACATGGAGAAGATAGCCATCGACACGCCACGGAGAGAGGCTCACGAGACACAACCCCGCTGATACCCCTAGACCTGCAGCGCTAGGA
>NW_005871493.1:545877-577304 GCF_000147115.1 Myotis lucifugus
TCTCTTTCTCCTCAAACCTGCTGAGGTGCAACATGAAGTCAAAGCTACTGGGAGCAGTCATTGTCAGGCAGGCCGTGCTAGGTGCGTGCTGAGGTCACAGAGCAAGAAAACAGCCCAGTCCACTGTGGTGGGGTCCTTCCAGTCATTTGCTGGTGGCTTTGCCCCATACCTTGTCACACACACCCCACTCTTGGTGTGCATGGAGATGGTCATCTGTCATCCCAGTTTATGAATGAAGAAACTCAAGTTCAGAGAAGGCCCTCTGAGGACCGGGGTCCTCTCAGCTGCTGGGCTGCTTGCAGGAACACCTTCTGCCCAATGATCAGCCATGGAGCAGGCCTGGGTCCATCAGGTGACCACAGGCTACCCCTGTGCACATGCAGCCCCATGTGACCTCCCCACTCGGGGTGCACCCTGGCCTCTGGCAGAAACTTAGGCAATGATTTTACCGTAGTGAGATTTAGGGGTTAACTTGCTCCCTTATTTTCACACGGGACATTTCACAAAGATACCCCTGTTTCAGCAGGCTCCTCTTTCCCCAGCTACCCCTAGTTTATGTTCCTCAAACTCCTTCTCTGTAAGCCCTCCTGTGGCAGAAGCCAGAGAACAGCAGCTGCAGCCCAGACCCTGTCCCCACCGCAGAGCTGCCGCTGTGGCTGTGTCCTTCCCAGGATCCCAAAGGCAAAGGGAACTCGCCTCCTTGAAAAGACATTTTTTTGATAGACTCCTCCGTCCAGGCTGCATGAGGAATGTCCCCTCTAGTCTAGTCTGGGGAAAACCAGCTAATGTGTCCCGACTCCTTGAGAAATAATAACCTTGACCTTGTGCTAAAGTCTCATTCTCCTTTTATCTTGGGCTGCTTTTCATTACAAAATGGTCTTGCATGAACTCTGGGCCGTCTGGGGTGAATGGCACCCTGTGTGGAGTCTTCTCCGACCCCCAGACTTCTCTCCTGAGGGCAGACAGGAGATGTAAGTGCACCCCGCCACCCCATATATGCCTTATCCAAAGGAAAACTTACTACGCTGGGGCTTAAAGCCGGGGTTTTTAGGTTCAATCCCTCATCCTTCTTGCCTACGTATTTGTGAAAAATATATTTTTTATTAATTATTGATCGGCTGCCTCCTGCACGCCCCCTACTGGGGATCGAGTCTGCAACCCAGGAATGTGCCCTGAACGGGAATTAACGGTGACCTCCTGGTTCACAGTTCAACACTCAACCACCGAGCCACGCCGCTACCCAGGAATGTGCCCTGAAAGGGAATTAACCGTGACCTCCTGGTTCACAGTTCAACACTCAACCACTGAGCCACGCCGCTGGGCTGCCTGGCACACGTGCGTCACTGGTTCATACGTCTGGGCTGTGGCACTTCGGCGCTTTAGATCCCAGGCAACGTTCTAGGTGTTGGCAGATACGTAACCAGAGTCCCTGCTTTCAGGGAAGTCACACTGGGGATGAGAAACGTGCATTAATAATTGCAGTAAAAAGTCACAAATCCCTGCTAGTCCCTCTCACACCTCTGCCCTTCAGAGGACCCCCTTCCGCAGTGGCCTCGGGGTGAACGTTCTGGAGGGGCTCAGACAGTGACCCCACAACCCCTTCATGTTACCAGTGTGCAATCCCAGCCGGAGAGGCGAGGAGAGAAGGAAACTCACACCTGAAGAGCCTGCGTGGCTGGCACTGTGCTGGCTCTTCTGTGCACCATGGCCCCTGGGAGCGGCTCCGTGTCCAGGACAAAACAGGGACCAGACACAGCCCGGTGCCCCCTTAGGGCCTGGAGCACCCTCTGCTCTTCCCTCAGGCATGTGTGTGACGCTCCTCCCTGCCGGGCTGTTGCCGACACCTCAGAAGTCCAGCCGGGGCTTGGCTGACCAGGTGCTCCCACTTCCCTGGAGTGCCGCCTCCCACTCTCTCCCCCAGGCCAGCCCCGCTGGAGTCCTAGCGGGTCCTGCAGCCTTTGGGGCTGAGTCGTCCTTTGTCACTGCCTTCTCACTTCTGTGTCTGAGAGGCAGGGCTGCAATCTCCCCCTCTATCAGGCAGATGGGGAGACAGACCCCACAGGGCTCTTGGCCAGTAGGGCCCACGGATAGCATCTACCCCTTATTTTGCCTCTTCTCTCTATATATACCCCCAGGTCTAAGACCCCCTGGTGTGGCCACCCCAAGCCCGGCATCCCAGCACCTGTCAGCCCTGTGGCCACCCTCCAGGGCAGCTGTGAGAGGCAGGTTCCCATCTCTGCTTTCTTCTCCTTCTGGGGATGGGCCTGCTAGTCCCCCTCTGCCCGTGTGCTCAGCTCTCTGCCTTCCCAGGTGAGGGCCCGAGCGCCAGCATCAAATACGTTTTCCTGTTGGTACAGTTGGTGCTGGTCTGAGTGGGCAAGCGCAGCCTGATTTGTGGCCTCTCCCAGGTGGGCTGAGGGGGCCTGTTTCCCCTGCTGCCCTCGGGGAGGGCTGGAGCCTGTGTGTGCTCAGACCCCTCACTGAATCATCCCACAGCGGACTCAAGCTTTATTATTTTTCCAAGAACAGTGATTATGCCCCTAATCATGCCAGGAAACGAAAAGCCACAGGCGCGTTCGGCTCAGCCTTCCTGTAGGTCTCCGTGGTATTTTGAATGTGAATGTTGATTGCACCAGGGAAACAATCGGAAGGCAGCGTCCAAAGCAACCTTGACAAGAGGAGGCCTCGCCCAAGGTCTGGGGCAGCTCAGGCTGCTTGGAGCGAGGAACGACTCAGTCCAAGAGGCATGGGTGCTGCATCCAGGGGCCTCAGGGCTCATGTGCCCAGCCCCCCATTGGTAGGCACAGAGGAGGAAACAGGTTGCTCCCCACCACCCCCCAGATCAGCCCACATGTTCTGGCTGCTCTGCTTCACTTCCCATGTGGTCTGTCGGGTCCAGGACCTGCTGTGGGGCTGTCTTACCCCTCAGCGGGGGCGTTCTCCTGGGCTCCTGTGCATCCCCAGCACCTGGTCTCCAGGTGACGCATGGCCTCCACGCCTGTGTGGTGAGCAGATGTCAGCGCTATCGGTGTGGTGATCAGGATGAGGATGTGTAAATAACAGGGACTAGGCGCTCCAGGTGTTTTAAATACACGACTAATTTAGTCTTCATAGCCGATCTCATAGGAACCCAAGCTTAGTGTTTCCCAGTTTATCATCTTTCCAAGTCTTTCCCCAAACCCCGTGCTATATTATCAGGATCTAATTGCAGGAAAAATAAGGAGAGAGTTGGTTGCCCCCCTCTCCTGGTCTTTAATGTAAAGCAAAAATCTCTGCCTAAGAATTAAGTTGATCCCCTTTCTGCCTCTCCTCCCCTGCTGTGCTCTCCTCCTGGCGCCCCTCCCTCACCTCACGGCTGAGTCCAGTGCTTTGCTTGCCCTGCTCCTCAGGCGCCCGCATTTTCTCTGCTCTTTGGCTTCTGCCATGAATACCTTTAATCATTTACCTCCTGCCTTCCTGATTGACTGTCATACATATTGTTTCCGTTGATGGCCTGCTCATTTTTCAAAGTGCATTTGCTGTTCTGTGGGCCCACAGGAAAGAAAACAGCCCATGACATACATGTCACAAGGTCCAGCCTTCCTCCCAAAGGAGTGGGACCCGCAGCAGAAATGAAGGTGCACCGTTCCCGCTGCCCTCCCACCCCCCCGCCGTCCCGGGCAGGGAAGCCAGGCCCACTCACCTGGCCGGGTCCGCAGGGCCCCAGGCCTCAGCTCCCTAACGCTGTTTTCCCAGGCACCCAGCAGCTGCTCGCTCCTCACACACGGACTGAGTGTTGGTTGTGTGCAGGGCTCCGTGGGGCAGGCAGAGGAGAGAGCCCGGGCCTCCAGGGCCCAGCTGGGAGAAGGTCCTGCTGTGAGCCAGGTGCTGCTCCGAGTGCCCGGCTGGCGTCCCTCACTGACGTTTTCCAACAGCTTGAGCAGCGGGGTAATGACAGGATCATCCTCAGCACTTCACAGACAAGGAAACTGAGGCACAGTGAGGTTACATACATGGCCCCGGTGTGCAAAGCTACTCCACACAGAGCTGAGATGCGAACCCAGCAGTGGGAGGCCAGCCTCGTGCGTCCTGGAGGAGCCACCGCCGCTGCCATGAGGCTGCCCAGGAGGCGCCCCGAGTCCCGGGGAGAAGAGCTCTCTGGTTGGGAGGGCAGCAGGCCTCCTGGGGAAGGGGCACTGGAGTGAGGTCTTCATGGAGGGGCAGGACTCAGAGGGGAAGCGGAGGAGTGTTAGGCAGGAAGAGTGAAAATATCAGGGACACGGTTTTAGAGTGTGGGAGTGTATGTGTGTGCATGGATCTGTGTATATGTACACTCACACATGTGTGCACAAGTCTATATGTGTGCATGTGTGAGTGCATGTGTGTGTGTGCATGTGTATACGTGCATATGCATATTGCTGGCCTGCAGGGGCTCTGAGGAAGGAACATGGATGCAGTTCATCCACCATGTCTCTGTCATTTTGTTGGGAGGAGGCTGGGGCATGCAGACGCTTATTTGGGGGATCAAAGCGTCAGCGGGGGCCCTGGGCGGGCAGGCTGGTGACATGGCCCCTCTCCTCCCCTGCAGGCTTGCTGTGTTGTCTGCTTCTCCCCGCCTTTCTCCATGCTGGCCACCTGCCTGGAGCAGACTGCCATTCCCAGCTTTTTTTCAGCTGTCATGGTATTAAGAGTAAAAAACAACCACTTATATTTGTTTTTAGTTATTTACAAACTGTAATGTTCGGCAGGGAAACAAATGGAGATTTCTGGGTAGAGAGGCAGCCTGTGACGCCGGAGTGAGATTTCCCGTGGCTCTGACTCACTTGGACTGTGGTGGCAGGTGCCTTCGGAAGGGACAGGAGTGGCCCTGCCCGGCGGCAGCAGGGAGGGCTGTGAGGGACAGGGGCAGAGGGTGGGGACAGGGGCAGAGGGCAGGCAGTGAAGCCCTTAGTGTGGCACTCCGGCATCCTGCCCCCTGGGCACCAGCATACGCCTGGTCGTGGTGATGAGCAGTGGCCATGCTCCTGCTGGAGGGCCCGGGGGAAGACTGTGTGCACACCGCAGTGTGTGTGTGTGTGTGTGTGTGTGTGTGTGTGTGATGCCATGGGTGCCTACCCCTGCCTCCTTTCTTCTTGCTGACTGCCTTCCTCAGCACGAATCAAGTAGAGTGCTCATTCCCCGGTCTTATTAGGCAGCTGTGGCACCTTCCCCTGGGGGGGAGGCATTAAGGGGAGAGGAAGTGTAGGTGGGACATTCCACATCACGTGGTACAAAATTGTATCACTAGGACCCAGAGGAATGGTAGCCATCTCTCTCTTTCGTGGTTGCTGATTCCTCCTGGGCTCCAAGCTCTGCCAGGCTACCATGGACCATGACATGGACCTCTACCCACACTGTGCCCCACCTCCGTCCCCCCTTCCACAGGGCTGGCTCTGACCTTAGCTGATGGACTCCGTGCAAACCTAGGACTTTTGTGGGAGCCACTGGAAGAGAAAGCATCATGTCCTGGAGTTGCACCAGCAAGAATGGAAGGACTGCAGCAGCCACCTAACCCCCCAGAAGGAAGGACCCCCGAACAAGTGAAGGTCAAGGTGATGGATGACAAACAGGATCCTGGTGCCATCGTTTGAGGCCTTGGATAAGTCCAGGCATGAAGCTGGTCAGTCCTCAAACTTCTCAGCTGGGGGAGGTAATAGGTCCTATTTTCTTCTTTCCATCACAGTTCGTGCCACTTGCATCTGTGAAACAGCCTAAATGATGCAGTGCTGGCCACAGATCGGGAAAGGGAACAGCTGAGTGTGTGTGGGGGGAGGCAGTGAGGTCCCAGCCTGCTGACCCGAGGCTGCTCGAGGGTCATTATTCAGAAAAGCGCCCATCTGCTGATGGGAGGAAGCGGAGCCTTGGCCTCTACGCGCATCGGTCCACACGC
Source organism: Myotis lucifugus (assembly GCF_000147115.1). Lineage (NCBI taxonomy): Eukaryota > Metazoa > Chordata > Mammalia > Chiroptera > Vespertilionidae > Myotis > Myotis lucifugus. The sequence goes on from NW_005871493.1 coordinate 551,786, forward strand.
TGGTTATGACTGAGCGGAGGAGAGAGTGCAAACACTGTAAGAAATCTTGGAGGCCGTCCCAGCTCCTCATTTCACGGCTGTGAAAGGAGAGATCCAGGGAGAAGGCGTGACTTGCCCAAGAGCACACACTGTACTAGGGACAATTCTTTATTTTAACTTGATTTTGCTGGGTACAGAGTTGTTGGGGGTTGCGGGAGCGCAGGTATACATAGTCCTGTGCCCCTGTTCATGCCCCCGAAGGTGACCCTGGATGGGGAAACCCACTAATGGGGGTGCATTTCTTACAGGTGGGGCTGCAAGGAGACAGCACTGGGCTGTCTGGAGGGGCAGCATTGAAAGGAAGGATTAGGGGTCTTCAGGATCCTGCCCAGTTGAACAGCACCTGCCCGGGACTCACTTTAAAGTAAGTCACTGTGGCTCTATTTCCCCCATCACATTTCTGCCTGGCTCCATCTCCTCCTGGCTTGGGCAGGATGGAACTTGATTAGCAGTTGGGTGTGAGGATGGCCCCGCTGGGGACCTGGGAGGGAGTTGGCTGTGGGCTGGTAGCCAGGAGGGTCAACCGAGAGGGCTCTGCTCAGAGTAGCTTCTGATCTCTGAATGGCAATACCAAGTAGTCATGTAGGTCAATACCATGTCCTCAGAACCACTCTCCTGGGAAGGCAGTTTCTTCCACCCCAGTTCTAAGTTAGTTCTCTCTGACCTTCTGGAATAAATGACCAAATGTGCAAATATGAACACACACATAAACACACATACATGCACCCAAACATGTGGATATATACACATACACACATGTGCACACACATGTGTGTGCACATAAACACATGTGTATGTGCACACAATGCACCCACATACTTGAATACATACATCACAGGCACACACATGCATACATGCACATGTGTAGACACATAGAGGCACACACATACACACATGTATGTATACACACACCCATGTGCATAGATGCTTGAATACATGCATACACACAAACACATATGGAGGGTGGGAGAATTTGACTCAAAGACTGCCTCTACTTTTCCTGCTCTCCCGGAGCCTGACTCTGGGTACACATCCTTCCCAGGAAGGCGTTGCAGACAGACCCCAGGGGTGGCCACCTGGGCCCCACAGTGTATTCAAGCAGTCGGCAGCTCCACTCCTCTCAATGCTTCCAGACCTCTCCTGCTTGGATTTTGGCAAAGCACCTCCACTTTGCAGACTGCCCCTGGCTTGCAGAGGGTGTGTGAGTCCATTGGTCTGAAAAGCGTGAGGAGCTGAGGGTCTGTGTAGCTGTCGCTGTGGCACCTGCCCCAGCCATTGCTGCTCCAGGTCCGTCGTTTCTCACCAGCAGAGGTCCCCTCCTTGTGCTCATGTCTATCTTTAAGGTCCTCGGCTTACGGATGTGAGGGCGATCTGGCTGCGACATCTGTCACCCCATTGATCGCCAGGGTTGATTCGGCTGATCTGGCTGGCTAGGCAGGTGTCCCCCTCCTCCCTCACCGATCCATGTGCGTCCCTCCCGAAGCTGCGCGCTCGGTCGAAGAGGACGACCTCCCCCCCCCCCCCCACACCCCGAGGAGAGGACTGGTCTTCAGTCAAGGGTATACGAGTAGCTGCGCTCCCCTGCTAGAACCTCCAAACAAGCTCTCAAGGTCCTCGGCTTTGACTCCTAGTCTCTTCTCTCATCACTAATTTTTTTCTTTATTTTTATCATTGATACTATTACAGATTCCCCATTTCTCTCCCCTTTGCCCCCTCCACCTAACCCTCCCTTCCCTCTGGCCATCACCACACTGTTGTCTGTGTCCATGGGTTATGCATATGTTATTTAGCTAATCCTTTCACCTTCTTTCATCCCATTTGTCACCCACCTGTCGTAAGTGTTTCCCTCCACGTCCTGCGTGGTTCAGGGTTCGGGTCTGGAAGTGGAGCCGCACACAAATGAAATAGAAAAGACACAAGATAATTTGGGAATATGGGGGACCAGGCGAGCAAGTCCAACTCAAGAGGAAGGACTTCCACTGTGCTCAGGCCTCACCAAGCTTTTATAGTGAGAGGTAAACAAGGTAGTGATTACCATAGTTACACAGTTCTTGTGAGTTTCACTTGTTTTGACCATGGTTACACTTCCTGCACTTCCTCATCCCATTAGCTTTCCCAGATAAGATCTAGGGAGTGTTATAAGGTAAAGCCTAATTATGCTAAGAGGACTGTGCCCTTTAAGCTAGGACTTGTTTGTGACTTTGCCAGCAGGCCAGTCTGAGGCTTAACCCTATATCAGTTTCCCACACCCACCCCCCTTTTGATAGCTGTCAGTCTGTTCCATGGATCCATGACACTGTTTCTATTTTGTTTGTTAGTTCATTATATTCCACATATAAGTGAGATAATATAGTATTTGTTTTTCTCTAACTGGCTTATTTTACTTAGCATAATACTCTCCAAGCCCACCCACGCTGTTGCAAAAGGTAAGATTTCCTTCCTTTTTACTGCTGCATAGTATTCCATTGTGTAGATGTACCACAGGTTTTTATCTACTCATTTACTGATGGGCACTGGGCTGTTTCCATGTCTTGGCTATTGTAAACAATGCTGCTATGAGCATAGGGGTGCGTATATTCTTTTGAATTGGTGTCTTGGGATTCTTGGGACATATTCCCACATAGTTTTGATTTTCACACCTGGCTTGGACAGCTTCCCGGGCTGGCCTGCCTCAGTGCCAGCGGAAGTGTCGCCCTGAGGTCTGGGGTGCATGGCTGCTGGTGGCCAGAGCTGACAGACAATGCACTCACCACAGGAAGAGCCTTCTGGGGCATGAGGAATGGCCTGTGAGCCTGAGTCCCTGGGATGAGCTGGGCAGGGCCAAGAAGGGAGGGGCAGCCAGTATACAGGTTAGTTGCATCTGATTCTGAATCCTGCAGAATTAGAATCCTGCCCTGATGATTCCAGATGACCACATGCAGAGCTGTTGGATTCTGAACTTCCTTCTGCAACATGAGCAGTGCATGTGCATGGGCGTGTGTGTACACATTTTTAATTTCCTCACTCAGAAAGTTATTCACTCCTAAAAGTGGAGGCCGAGTCACTGACAAATTGCTGACTCCTTTGGCATGAATATTGTTCAATTATTCATAGATATGTTGGGCTCCACAAAAGCCTGGGCCTCAGCACATTTCTCCTGAAACGCATTCATGTTCATGGAGAATCAGCCATCGTGAGCACAGACTTTCAGCAGCCTTCAAGTGCGCTGGTGTCTTCTTTCTTCCCTCTATCATTCTCTCTTATGATTTAATTAGTGTGAGGCTGGAATCCCGGGCTCTCAATTCATGCAGGAAGTTGAATGAACTGAATTTTGACACCTGCTGAATCCCCCAAGCAGCTGTCTGCTCCATCCTTCACCACTAAACTCCGCGGGGGGATGTGGGCTCGGTGGCTCTCCCACACGGGCCTTTGGGGAGACCACTTGGCTGATCCAGAATTCAGGATTCAGGTTCCTCAGAGACTCTTCTTGGAGTGTGGTTCCATCCCCTTCGGCAGGCGGCTCTCAGCCTTCCCATGCTATGGCCTGGGCTGTCCGTGTGATATCCTGATGTCCCAGGAGGGCCAGGTGCCTTAGAGACCACCAAGGGCAATGGTTTTCAAGCTTTGTACTTGTAGCAATGTAAGACTTTTAGAGGAAAGTCTTGTACCGAATGCTAAGTGTCCAAGAGAGAAGAGCAAAGTGGCTCTCCTCTCTTCTGTCTCCCGGGCCCAGAAGCCCCTTCCAGAACTCCAGGGCTCTGCAAATGCCCGCCTGAAGTCCATGATCGCTCAAAGCCCCACGGAGAGTGGCTGTGACCTGACCAAGCTCAGACTCCCTCGTTTGCAGAGCTGGACTGGGCTGCAGTGGCTCAGAGGGCTCTTGTCAATATTCTGTCCGCTCAGCCCCTTTTTCTGAGGCTCTTCCGGAATACCACCTTCTTCATTAGGCTCTCTCCACACTTACATTATGCTTTGTTTATCTTTTCCTCCACAGATATTTGTTTAACTCCTCCTATGTGCAAGGCACTGCTATATGTTCTGCGGAAATGGCAGGAGATAAAACGTGAAAATATGTGTTATATTCTAGCGGAGAGAGAAACAATCAAATGGTTAACTTGATAGGTGTTTGGAGAAAAATAAAACAGAGAAAGGGATGCCAGGGATGGGGTGAAGTTGTAATTTGAAACAGGGGTCCCCTTACAGAGGGAAGACATTAAAGTACTGATTTGGAGGTACAAGGAGAGAACATATGAGTATCTGGCTGAAGAACGGGTCAGGAGGATGAAACAGGAAATGCGACTGAGCAAATGTAACTAGCGGGTTAAGAAAGAGTGATGAAGCCAGTGTAGCTAGAACAAGTGATTCAGGGGAAGACAAGGAATAAGAAGCCTATGAGGTAATGGGGCCAAATCACTGAGGACCTTTCAGGTCATCGGAAGGGATGCACTTACATCTGGAGAAGAGGAAGCCACTGTGTGGGTTGAGCCAGGGGACCCTGTGAGCTGACTGGGTTCTGGGGATGACACATGCCTCAGTGTTGGGGGAAAAGATTGAGGTGAAAGGTGGGGGCAGGGAGACTCCACGTCAGCAGTGACGGTAACTTAGACCTGTGTGCCAGCGGAGGTGGAGACTGGATGTATTTTGAGGGTAGAGCCAACAAAATTTGCTGAAGGGTTAGTTGTGAGGTGAGAGAGGAAAAGACTAGTCAAGGGTGCTATGCACTTTTTACCCTGAACAAACAGAAAGATGACATTAACTGAGCCAGGGAAGATGGTGGAAGGAACTTGTTGGGGGCCGTGTAGTAGTGCTCAGTGTTGGAAAAGTTCCCTTTATGTATCTGTCACATGTCCAAGTGATGAGGTGACCTGAAGGGTCTGTCCAGTTGTGAAGTCTTTCAATCCCCCAAACACTGTTGTACTTTTCAGAAGTTCCTGGATCATATTCTGTACAGGATCACGGTACTCACGCAGGGGTCTGAATGTTGTCAGGACACCATACACGCCGTGGTGTGGGGACCTTACTCATCCTGGTCTCTCCCGCTGCCTCAGCGCAGTGCTGGGCAGATGGCCTGTGCTTAATAAAAGCTTACTGCCGTGAATGCAATAAACATTTTGGAAGAGTTAGAGAGCAGTATGACATAGCCTGGCGTCTTCCAAGTTGTTTTCCGCTGAACATTAATCCCCTGAGACGCTCAATTAAAAAGCAGATTCCATAGTCAGATAAGTTTGGGAAGCTGTGTATTATACACTCCTATCTTTGGGCCTCACAAGGCACAGTTGCATTTTTAAAGGGATTAAAAAGTCCTTCAAAAACGTATCTACTAATTCTGTCCACCTTCATGCATTCCAATCTCGTCTGGCTATTGATGTTCCTCTCTATTTAACCCTTATAAGTACCTCCTGGAACTGGTATTGCATGGAACACACCGTGGGATATGCTGGGAGACAGAAATAGTGCTGGAATTTAGAAATCAGATGACTTAGATTTGTGCTCTTAGACAAATTTCATTACCCATCTGGGTTTTGTCTCCTCATCTGAGAGCCAGACTAGTTGATTCTACAACTTGGATGTGCAACATGCAAGTTTAATCCGATTTTTCTCATTTATGTTTCTCCCTGGGGTAGGGCTGGGTTCTAGCAAGTGAGTAAAGACACCATGTATTACATTCAGTATTTGATTCATCTTTCTGGCTGCTTATCCCAACCTCCTCCCAGTTTCCCTAGGAAAAGTCATACTACCCCCTAGCACCTACCTTCCCACCCCAACACTGATATGTTTCTCTGTCCTTCATCTCCACCCCTGTTGCCCTCTCCAGGAAATGCACTGGACTCCAGGGCTCTCCTGCCTTCTCCTCGCCTCCCCCACCTAGCAAGGTGAGAGCTAGTCTGCTGGGTGAGCAGGTCTCACTGGCATTGTTCCTCCCAGGAAACTCCAATTTAGCAGGCCTTTCTGGAGATTAGTTCTTGGATCCAAAGAATTATGTCTCTGATGGTAAAAATTCAAGATTGTGGGGTAAGTCACACAAGTGGGTCCAGCAGTCCTCCAAAGCGTGCTGGAAAGGATATTACCTTCTTGGTTTATGTGTGGGGGTCTTGCTGGTATGTTAAGAAACGTAGCCAATAAATTCTAGGGAGGGCCAGGATAGAGGAAAGATGTTCAGAAGAGCTCCCCTCAGTATAGCTTAAACTGGATTTACACGTAAGTCTTTCAAACGCATGGCTGAGCTGGTGGAAAATAATGACATTCCTCAGAGACCAGGTACAAGAAAGTGTGAATTAATCTGAGTTATTGAGCTCTGGAGCTGGCATTTGTCCTTTCAGGTTACACATATAAAAAAAAAATAAGAGAAAAGGGATGGGGTCTAAACAAAGTGGGAGTACCCACACATAAAGCTAGATCCCTGAGTGAGTGATCTAAAAAGTTACCCATCACACAGGGAGATGATGAGAAACATGCCCTGTGGCTCTGGGTAGAACAGAATAGAAGAGTATCTCTCCCCTGAGGCCTCTTCTCTGCAAACCCTCCCTGCAAGTTTGGTCTGAATTTATAGGCCATGGACCTGAAAAAAGGTATCCTGAAAATTTAGTTTTAAGTGGTCCCAGGTTAGTAGTGCCCCTCGGCATTTGAAAGAAACAACCATACACATTCTCTGGAGAAAGACTCTAAATGCCAGCCTGGAGGACTCCCCGAGATAAACATCCTTGGAACATGAGCCCACAATGGGAAATCAATAAACAGATGAGTTCACAAACCACCATTAGTGAGAGTCAGCAGAAACAACCAACTACACAAACAGAACTGCAAAGACTGCAGATACCAGAATTGGCAGGTAGAGGACTTAAAGTGAGGATGTTTAATACATCCTTGGAATTAATTAAAATTATGTTAAAAATAAATTAAGAGATTATAAAGATGGATTAAGGAAATTTTTAAAAAAAGCTAAATAGAAGGTCTAGAAAAGGAAAAACCCTTATAAATGAAATTGATATTTAGTGGACAGTTGAAGAGAGGATTAGTGAACTGTAAGATAGATCTGAAAGATGGTCTGAGAGTCAGGGATGGGATAGTGAGAAGATCTAGCATCTCTATTATTGTAATTTAAAAAAGAGACAAAAGAGAGAAGGGGAGGCCACACTGGACAATATAATGTCTGAGAATTTGGCAATTTTGACAAAAGTTACCAAAGCTTAAGTTTATTAAATCTACACCCAGGTACACCATGGTGAAACTGCAGGACATCAGAGAAAGGGACCTTAGAAGCAGCCCAGAACAAAAAACAAATTACCTCAAAGGAATGATAATTATGCTGATATACGTGCTCTACACTGCCCATCACACTCAGACACTAGGGGAAAGAGATCTTCAAATTTAGAAGAGAGCATGATTCTCAACATAGGATTCTATATCTAATGAGACTTCTTTTCAGATTGAGGATAATAAAAAGAAATTTCTTTTTTAAAATATATTTTTATTGATTTCAGAGAGGAAGGGAGAAGGAGAGAGATAGAAACATCAATGATGAGAGAAAATTATTGATCAGCTGCTTCCTGCGTGCTCCCTACTGGGGATAGAGCCTGCAACCTGGGCATGTACCCTTGACTGAAATCAATCCCAGGACCCTTCAGTCCAAAGGCTGATTCTCTATCCACTGAACCAAACCGGCTAGGGTAAAAAGAAATTTCCAGATGACCAAAACCTGAGAGAATTTAGTGACAATGTGTACACAAAGGAAATTTATTAATGTTTTTTTTTAATATATTTTATTGATTTTCTACAGAGAGGAAGGGAGAGAGAGATAGAGAGTTAGAAACATCGATGAGAGAGAAACATCGATCAGCTGCCTCCTGCACATCCTCCACTGGGGATGTGCCCGCAACCCAGGTACATGCCCTTGACCGGAATCGAACCTGGGACCTTTCAGTCTGCAGGCCGACGCTCTATCCACTGAGCCAAACCGGTTTCGGCATATTAATGTTTTTAACTTAGACAAAAATGATTTCAAAGTATTAGAAGGATTGGTGAGCAAAGGAAATAATAGATAGATAAATTTAAACAAATGTCGACTATATAAAACAATATTAATTATGCCTAGTTTGTGGTGTTAAAAAAATCAGCATAGAACCCAAATCTTGGACAATCACATAAATCAGGATGAGAAGGTTGGGGTTTAAGCTTTCTTTGGGTTGCCTGCCAAATATGCTATTTGCCTCCAAGCCCTTGTCTTAGATTCTGTTTATTGGGGAGCTCAAACTATGACAATAAAATTTTTCACTTTAGTATTTGTTACATTTAATTTAACAACTGTTAAAAGGATAAAAATAGAGGGAATAACTTTTAAAACCAGTATAAGAAAAAATGAAATGGAAGGAATTCTTAGTTAATCTAAAAGAAGGAAGAAATACATTTTTTTTGACAAAAAGTTTAAACTAAGATCATAGAAATAAACCCAAATGTATAAGGAATCACAATCAATGTAGATAATGGGCTATAAGCTCCAGTTAAAATATAAAGACTGCCAAATTGGGTGAAAAAGCAGAGCCAAACAAAATCTAGATCTATGCCAGTTACAAGATACATATCAGAATCCAGGACTATAGAAAGTCTGAAATTGAAAGATGGAAAACAATCATACTCCAGGCAAATATTAAAGGAAGGCTGGTATAGTTTATAGATATATCTCAGATAGAATAGCCTTTAAGGCCAACAACATTTTTCGAGATGACAAAAAGCTCACTGCACATTGATAAAAGGTTCAATTTACTATAAATATGTAACAATTTTAAATCTGATGTATCTAGTAGTGCAGCTTCAAAATATATAAAACAAAAATTGATCCAACCTTGAGGACAAATTGACAAATTCAGCATCTAAGTGAGAGATGTTAACATCCTGCTCTCAAGACTAGTAGGTCAAGCGGATCAAAATCAATAATGACAGAGAAAATCTGAACAGCACATTTAACAAGCATGACTTAAGAAATGTACATAGAACACTGCACCAATAATTGGAAAATACATTTTTTCAAGCATACATGGAACATTTATAAAAATTGATCAAGTCCTAGGCTGTATGCATTTCAAAGAATCTATATCTTACAGACCATATTTTAGGCAACAATGAAATCACATTAGAAATGGATAAAAGAGAAGAAATTACAAAAGAAATGAAAGAAACTCTATAATGAATATATAGTGAAAGAACAACAGTGAAAACCTTATACAACAAACCTTGTTCGGTTCAGCTAACTTGGTGTCTACAGGTAAAACTATGGCCTCAAATGCTTTTATTATAAAAGAAGCGATGCTGAAAAGAAATGAGCAGATAAGCATTAAACTTTAGAAGGTGGAAAATAGTACTAGAGAAAAACCCAAAGAAAGAAGTAAGGAAATAGTAAAGGAAAAGTCAGAAATGCAGGGAATGGAAAACAAAGATTCAATAGAGAGAACAACAGGGTATATACATCATTTCTTTGAAAATCCCAATTAAATTGACACACCTCTGCAATACTAATCAAGTATAAAAGTGAAAAGAAACAAGTAAACAACATTAGGAATGAAAATGAGCAAAACTATGCATGGAGGCAGCAGAGATTAAAAAGTAATAAGAGACTATCATAAAAAAATCATGCTAATAATGTCAAAACTCATACAACATGCATAAATTCGTAGGAAAATAAAAATCATTAAAATTGACTCAAGAAGAAATAGTTCTATAGCCATGAAAGGCATTGATCCAATATTTAAAAACATCTCTTCAAAGAAGATGCCAGTCACAGACAGTTCTGTGAGTTAGGTGAGCTTTACAGAGCTTTCAAGGAACAAAAAAATTGTAAATTTACATAGTGTTTCAGAGAGTCAAAAAGAGCCCAGCATCTGTCTCCTCAATATGAAATCTTGACGAAGCCAGTCCAAGAATGGAAAGTTACAGGCCAATTTAACTCCTGGCTACTGCTGTGAACATCCTACGCAAAATACTAGACAAGGGAATCTAAAACCAAAGATGGCACATTATGACCAAGTTTGTATTATTTCAGAAATACAAGGTTAGTTCAACATTAAAAAAATATATAAAGCCCTGGCCTGTGTGGCTAAGTTGGTTAAGCATTGCCCCATGCACCAGGAGGTTGCCCGTTTGATCCCAGTCAGGGCACATGCTTGGGTTTCGGGCCCAATCTCCAATAGGGGGTGTGCAGAAGGCAGCCGATTGATATTTCTCTCTCTCTCTCATCGATGTTTTTTTTTTTCCTATCTCTCCCTCTCCCTTCCTTTATTTCTACAATCAATAAAAACATGTTTATACCAGAGGCCTGGGGCATGAATTCATGCACATTGAAAGGAAATTAATTAGAAGAAATATTTTAATATCTCTATTCGCCCTTTCTCTATAACAGAAGTGTCAACCAAATTCACGATCGACAATGACAGATGGAAACACAGGTGTGTGATTGATGCCAGCAAGAGCTTTATATATATAGATAAACTTGCTTAATTAGACCTGCTTCCTGATTTAGCTAAACTTTTTCCAGCCCAGTGAAGCACCCCAACTTCTCTTTCAGGTAATTGTCAGCAACATAGCAGTAAATATCAACACCAAGCAGATTATTATTGTAGATCACGCAGGGAGAACAAAGGGTAAAATATTTAACTGCAGAAGTGTTTGACTATATTCTGTGCAGTGAGAAAACCTGAAGTTATTTTCAAGGTCCACCATTTCTTCTTTTCTGTTGGGTCAAGTTTCTAAACTTTCTAAATCTCTGTTTTCTGGCTAATGAAAAGAAAATAGGTTTCTACTGAGTCTCCTATCTACCTACTCTAGGACTTTTGTGAGGATCAAATGAGATGAGGCATGGGAAAACGCTTCACAGACATCTGGTTAAAGTGTAAAATGTTTGCACCTGGCTATAAAGCAAGTTGTGTTCCTGGGCTGAAGAAACTCCAAGGAGGCTAGTTGCTAGGGAGAGGAAGCCAGGCGTTGCTACATGATGTCATTACCCGGTGCCCACAGCCACTATTTCCATGCTGGGCTGGGCTGTGGGCTGCATTTTGCACCATGGGGTCTCAGCAGCGTTGGCTGCGATTTGGTGGGCTGTTGCCCTGGGGTGGTGGCGGGGCCTGTGTCCCACTTGGGGGAAGCTGATTGTTGCTTTGTCGGCACCAGGTCTGCGGTGCCGTTTCTTTGTGAATGGCAGTGCGAGTCATGGCAGCTCCTGTGTTAAGTGACTGCCCCCTGGTGGTCAGTGCACATCATAGTGACCAGTCAGATGGTTGGAGGGACACTTAGCAGATTAGCCTTTTATATATATAGATATATATGTAATTTATCAAATGAGTAAATTAAAACACCTGATAAAAATCAATTATTTATTGTAAAAAGCCTTAGCAAACTCAGAATAAAAGGAACATTTCCTTAGCTGATAGACTACATTTACCTGAAATCTATAGCCAACATTTCAGTGATAAAATATTAGACGTATTCCCTTTAAAGTTAGGAACAAGAAAATATTCTTGCCACTACTGCTTCAACAATACACTGGAAGTCCTAGTCAGTGCAGTAAGTCCAGAAAAAAAATGCCTAAGGACTAGAAAAGAAGAAACAATATTGTTAGCAGATAATATGACAATAAGTTGAAAATAATCTACAAAACATGATTAGAATTAACAAGAGAATTCAGCAGGTTTTTAGGTTTGATTAATACAAATGTCAATTATCTCTGTAGACATTGGAAAGAATCAGAAAATGCAATTAAAATGCTATTTATGGTAGGAACACAAAAAATAGAATGTACCTGAGGATAATAAAAGCAAAGACTTATATAATGCTTATCATGGGCCAGGCACTATTTTAAGTACTCTTTGTATGTTAACCCATGTAATTCTTATGACAACTCTATGAGGTAGGCACTAAAAATTAGTCCCATTTTACAGCTGTGGAAACTGTGCCAGAGGCTGTAAGTTGTCCATATCGTATAGTAAATTGTCCATATCACATAGTAAATTCAAATGCAGCATCTGTTTCCAGGATATGTGCTCTTAACTACTATTATACAATTTCCTTTTTGGAGAAACTTACAAAACTTTATTGAAACATATCTCAAAAAATCTAAATAAATAGAAAGACATCTCATGCATATGAATAGGATGACTTAATATCATAAAGATACCAATTCCCCCCCAATTGGTCTTTGTGTTTAATGTAATTCCAATCAGAATCCCAACAGGCTTTTTATGGATTTTTGACTAGTTAATAATAAAATTTATATGAATGACCAAGAAAAGTCAGTGCATTCCTGAAAAATAAGAACAAGGGAACGGAAGAATACTTACCCAATCAGATCACAACATTAAATGTTAATACTGTAAAAATAAAGACTGTGGTTTGGCACAGGGATAGACAAGTGGACCAATGGAGCATAACAAAGAGCTGGCAAGTTGACCCGTGCATGTATGGAATCTGATAGGAGACCGAGTGGCTCAGTGGGGAAAAGGTGGGCTCTTCAGTTTGTGGGACTGTTTATCCAGATGGGACACAATGAAAATGGATTCTTGCTTCATGCCACACACAGAAATGAATTCCAGATGGATTGCGGTCTTAAATGTGAAAGGCACAAGTTTAAGATGTTGAGAAGAAAATGGGAAAAAATATTTTTATGACCTTAGGGTAGTTATTTCTTAAACACAGCACAAACCCCCCTCAGGATGAATAAAAAGAGTGCAAGAGCAGGATACATTAAAATTGATAACTCCTATTTATTAGAAGGCAACATATAGCAGAAAGCCAGCCACAAACTGAAGGAAGAGATTTGCAGCACACAACTGACACTGGCTCGCTGTCCACCATACAATAAAACACTTTTGTGAATAAATGAGAAAAGACTAACAGCTCCAAAGAAAGTAAAACAAAAGATCCGAGCAGAAATTTCACAGCAGGGAACATGAATGGCCAAAAAGCATATAAAAAGATGCTCAACCTCTAGAGCAGCTGTTCTCAACCTGTGGGTCGTGACCCCTTTGGCGGTCGAACGACCCTTTCACAGGGGTCGCCTAAGACCATCCTGCATATCAGTTATTTACATTACGATTCATAACAGTAGCAACATTACAGTTATGAAGTAGCAACGAAAATAATTTTATGGTTGGGTCACAACATGAGGAACTGTATTTAAAGGGCCAGAAGGTTGAGAACCACTGCTCTGGAGGAATCATGGAATGCACATTAAAATCATATCGTGATAGCTCTGGCCGGTGAGGCTCAGTTGGTTGGAGCATCATCTTATGCACTGAGAAGTTGCGGGTTCACTTCCAGTCAGAGCACATACCCAGGTTGCAGGTTTCATCCCTGATCGGAGTGTGTATGAAAGGCAACTAATGGATGTTTCTCTTTCTCTCCCTCTCCCTCTCCATCTCTCTCTCTCTCAGCAATAAAAACATATCCTTGAGTGAGGATTAAAAACAGTTTAAAATAATATTGTAATATAATTTCTTACTGTCTAGATAAATAATGATCAGGATGTCTGATGATACCAAGTGAAGTCAGTGAAAGTACAGAGCCACATTGTCAAAAGTTGAAAATGTGAGTACTCTATGATTCAACAATTCCACCCGCACATATACATCCCAGAGAAATTCCTGCAAATGTGTGTCAGGACAACGGTACACGAATGCTAAGAGCAGCACTTTGTTAATATTAGAAAACTGGAAACAACCCAAGTGTGCATCAGTGGCAGGAAGAATAAACCAATTTGTGATTTATTCCTACAGAGGAATACTATACAGTGATGGAAATGAGTGAATTATGGCTCAGTGCTTCCTATGCAGAAATCTCAAAAGTATAATATTGAGCCTAAGAAGCATTTGCAGAAGAATAAATAGAATGTAATTCTATTTACATAGAGTGAAATCAGGAGAAATGAAACATTATTTTGTTGAAGAATTACAGATATTTACAGTAAAGCTATAAAGCAAAGCAACGTAATGGTAAACATAACTCAAAGCAGTAGTTCCCTCTGGGGAGGGGGTAGGAGAATGTGAAACAGCAGGGGCGCACATGGCGTTTTGATAAAATTGGTTCTGTTCCATTTCTTAATCCAGGTAATGGGTACAGGGTGTTGTGTTTTGTTGTTTGATTATTTTTATACTTTAACCTTATGTATACTTTATAGATAATGCTTTGTGTATATATCTTTCCCATGAAAAAGAGAAAAAGAATCTACAGAGAGTTTCTATTTCAGATTCCCAAGGTCCCGAGAACATCACAACATCTTTAATGAAGTGAGGAAACTGCCTAACACCCCACAACCAAGTATGCAGTGTCGCTGTCAAAAAAAAAGAGACACTGAATGAAGCAGAGGAAGGACGCTAAAGGCTGATGTGGTCACCTTGGGCCATGAGCCAATGCAGGCTTCCCTCAAGCCAGGTGTCTCCATCCCGAAAAGACAATGATGCTTTGTCAAAGCCATGAGACCCAGGGGAGTGACCCAGTTCCGGATGGATGGGAATGTCTCTGCAGGACAGACTACGTTGTACTGATTCTGCAGAAAGGGAAGGCTAGGGGAGCAGGAGGAGATGGGGGTGGTAGGTCATTTGTATGACCAAGTTATTGATGTCCGGGCCACCTACCCCAGGATGACTGCTTGAGACACAGTGAGCTGGAAGAGGGGGAGAGGGGCCGAGCACAGGAAGTTAGCTGTTTCAAGCTAGTGCTTCTGTTCTGCAGCTGTGGGGAGTGTGGGGAGTGTGGGGAGCTATGGGCCACAGCTGCCCTTCTCCAGAAAATTTCTCACAATGTCAGAGGACCTGCCTCATCCTAAGATACCTGGTAGTTTACACCCTGTCTCTGAGCTGGGTTAGGATATGAGCAAACCTCACACTGAACCATCTGTGACCACTCATGCTCCAGGGCTCCCCAGAGGATCGGCCTGAGACGTGACTCCTCCTCTCTGTCCACCTGCCTCACTCCCTTACAGGCTCCTTGTAAGAACGTCCCTCCTAGTCTCTGCTCTTAGGGAACTGATGTGTGTGAGCTACAGTGATCTACTAAGCACCTGCTTCAAGGGAAGAGGAGAGGCCAGATTTGTGAAAAGGTATCGTTCACAATATGCCAAAAGGCACACTGAGAGGGCCCCAATTCTTGCCCCCACCTCCTCCTACATTATTCTCCAGCAGGTAATTAACCTCCCATATACTTTATCTATATCTATCTATATATATAAAGGACTAAGTGACCAGCTGACTGGCCAGTAGGTATGATGCGCACTGACCACCAGGGGGCAGTTGCTCAACACAGGAGCTGTCGAGCAACAGCAACTTTGCCGGGTGCCCTCTTGCACTCTGAGACTCCTCCGGGGATGTCGAACTGCCGGTTTCGGCCTGATCCCCGCAGACCTGGCCGAGGGACCCCACCTGCCGGAGGGACCCTGCTCACTTCGCAGACACCCTTTGAGCCCAGGCACAGCCTCAGGTGTGGCTGGCCAGGGAGGGACCATGGGAGGTTGGTTCCAGGGCGTGTCCAGACAGTCTCACCCAGTCCCGCCCTGTTGGCCACCTTCTAATTAATTTTCTTTCAATGTGCACAAATCCATGCACCAAGCCTCTAGTTATTATACAAAAGGAAACAAATACAAGCTCTTTGCATAGGAATGGTAAGTAAAGATGGGTAGAGTAGAGAGAAATAAAAAATCTAAAAGCCAAAATTAGATGAAAACATACATGTCAAGAGAAAAAAGCCAAAAACCACAGGAAAACTTCAGATAAATATTAGATTGAACCATATGAAATTGTCCATTTGACCGCTTTCGACACACAAAAAGACAATTTCATATGATCCAATCTGAATGGGTTTCCAAATTCTTACAGAAGTTAGAGAAAATTTAGTCTATTTAGTCTCTCTAAAACAGAGCTCAAAAAAGAAAAAAAAACAAAACTAGATGGTTCAAAGAAAAAATGAGAAGGAAACGGCATATAAGTTAGAGTTCCTAAAGAAAAATGGAAGATAAAAAAAAACATAACAGAGATGAAAGCTACATTAAAAGCAATAAAAATGGAATGAAACTAACTGGCTTGAAGAACTCATACTAAAGAAAACGGAAAAGTGCAATGATATAATCATGATTACAAAGAAGGTGATGAAAACTGTTTTCTTTGATAAGATCCTATCTAATAAAGAGGGAATATGCTAATTGACTGCCCTACCCTCAAAGATGGCGGCGCCCACAACCACAAGATGGCCAGCAGGGGAGGGCAGTTGGGGGCAATTGGGCTGGCAGGGGAGCAGTTAGGTGTTGATCTGGCTGGCAGGGGAGTGGTTAAGGGTGATCAGGCTGGCAGGCAGAAGTGTTAGGGGCAATCAGGAAGGCAGACAGGTGAGCAGTTGGGAGCCAGCAGTCCCAGATTGTGAGAGGAATCCCAGATTGGAGAGGGTGCAGGCTGAGCTGAGGGACACCTTCCAGTGCATGAATTTAGTGCACCGAGCCTCTAGTTCCCTAATAATAGGCTCTGAGGTGGAGAGTTCTCAGGGCAGCACCTCTAAGGGAGTGAGGAAGGCAGGCTTGGGCAGAGGGGAAGCTGACCTGTGATATGGTTGCAACTGAGATTTAAGCAGATTCCAGGTGGAGCTCTGGAGCAGGATGACCCTTCAAAGTCATTCTGAATGGGGCAAAGCGGGCTAAGCTTGGTTTCCCCTCATTGTTCCAGTCCACTACACACTGGACTCTGGGTGAGTCAGTTTCGATGGCTGAGGACTATTTTCAGGAAGGCACACAAATATGAGCCCTCAGCACCTGATGTATCCAGCAGCTGGGGGATAGGTGCCTCGGCCAAAGAAGGAAGCTGGTGGAGAGAAATCCATAGTATCCACTAGATTCCACCTCTTGCACCTCTCAGATCCACTTGCTTCTCATGTAAGTTTTCCCCCTCTGAGAATCATTTCCTCAGGACCCTCACTGTTCTTGCTCCCATAGGTCTTGCTTCCATTGAGTCATTACCCAAGCAGAAATGGCTGGGGGCACTGCAGCCTTGACCTGCGGCAGAGTCCTTTCCTGCTCTGCATGTCACTAAGAGCTGGTGGCCTTCTGTGTCACCCCCTAAGTGGCTTGAACACCTGGTCTCCTGAACTTGAGAGGTCTGTGTAAGTGTTGCACTTCTTTCTTAGAAATATTTTGAAATGCAACAATTTGTTCTTTACTTTTGAGAGGTCAAGCATGTCCCAAGTCCCTGGATGCTAAAAACTTCACTGAATCTCAGAAGGGGTCATCTCTCTGTAGAATGCACATCTTACTGAGGCTGACACTTATTGCTCATCCATGGTGGCTGACAGAATGGGTGTCCCTGGTGTTCTGTAGCTCTGTGATCTGACCTTTCTTATCGGTCTTTTGGTAGGAGAGGAGGTGAGGGGGATTCTGAGAGGGATGAGCATTGCCTTGGTCTTATTTGAGGTTCTGCATGATCTTCAAACAAGGGACTCTCAGTGTCTTCTACAGAGCAGGCTACTTCTGCATGTCTAGCAAGTTCTGGGGAATCTGAGACCTCAAGCTTCTCCAATGTCAAATACCTATCCCAAGTCTCAGGTCCTGCTCCTTTCCTATTAGGGCCTGAGTTTCTCTGAATCTCTCCTGAGCTCCTAACCTGGTTCCCACTCTGTGCCCAGTGGCTACAGTAGATAAGGGTTTTCTTAAAGGAAACCTCTCTAGCTTTCATATTTTGTCTTGAATTGGGATGAATCACACTGAGCCCATCACTGCCCTTCCATATTCCATGACACACACAGCAGCTGCCCCAGTCCATCGCCCTAAGGGTTACCACTCACCACACACCCTCATGTCCTCCACCAGGATCACTCTCTAATGAAACCCATTTAACCATCTCCCTGCCATGTTCATCTGGTTAGCTTACCTTCTGACTCTAAAGAAAGGCTGCAGATTTTATCATGTTGATTTGGGCCCAACCTGCCAAGATGTTGAATCTTGAGTTCTCCTTCACTATGTTATCATCACAGTATTATATCATTTTGATTCAATTTATTGATAAAAATATTGGACAGGACTGGGTCAATATTGATAAAAATGTTGACCATGACAAGGGTAGAGATAGGTTCCTGAGACATACTCTTAGGACACATGCCTTATTAGTCTCACTAATTCAACAAATGATATTTATTGAATACCTAATGTTTGCTGAACAACCTGCCTTCCATTGGGACTATAACAGTGAACAAGAAATGCTTATGACCATACACTCCTATGACTCTTCATGCAGGTTTATGGAAATCAATTTATTTACTGTTTCTGTGCTTGGATATTCAGCTAGGCTGTGAGTACACCAAAATATACTATTATTTAGCCTGTGATTCTCAGAAATTTTAATTTAATTGCTCAGGAAAAATCTTAACACTCCGGTGTGGGGTGAATTTCCCGCCAAAATATAAGATGGCTCTGTCTTTTGGTTTTGTTCCATCCACCAAAAGGGTGAATTACAAACAAATATTTGGTAATACGCAGTTACAATCGGCCCGAGTTTACACGTTTCCCGCACTCCACCGCAAATCTATATGAACCGAGTTAAAGACGGCTCCCGCGGAGTACGCGCAATTCACGCGAGCCGACTTAACTCGTTTCCCCCACTCCAAGTGTTAATATAAATAATAAGGATAAGGGGGATACAAACAGGGACTTTTCATCTAGTAATTTTATAAAATAACTAGGGGCCCAGTGCACGAATTCATGCACCTTGGAAGAAACTGTGGGCCATGAGGCTGCAGTGGGCACAGGGCCAGGTCTCAGCTCATCCTCCACGCCCCTGCCCGCCCCTCCTGTGGCAGCCCCCCTTCTGCTGGCAGCCCTGCTCCCACCGCTGCCACTTCCACGTGCTCATGGTGCTAGTCCCGCTTGCACCAGCTGATGGCATGAAGCAATTGTGGCTGACATCAGCAGCGGGGCCAATGCCGGCAGTGGGTATGAGAGGTGGCTGCTGGCCTCGATCACCCCTCAGGAGCAGGGGGAGGTGAAGAAGCTCTAAGGGGCGATCGGGGCTGGCAGTCACCGCTCACATCTGCTGACGGCACCAAGTGATCGGGGCTGGCACCGGGCGCCAGCAGTGGTTGCAAGTGGTGGCTCTGGTGCCAGCAGCTGGTGTGTGTGGGGCCAGTGCCAGCAGCAGGTGCAAGCGCTCGGTGGGACCATGGCACGCAGAAGCAAAGAAGTTTCAGTAACCACCAGAAGCTCACCCTGATGACAGCGACCAGTGCCTGCCTTGGTCCGGCACCCCCACTCACCTGCTCCACATCCAGCCATGGCTGATGCCCGCCACGTTCCACGCTCTGCCACTTGCTGCTGATGCCCGTCATGTTCCGCACGTGCTCCCTGGTGGTCAGCGCACGTCATAGCGACCAGTTGTGGGTTGTTCCACTGTTCAGTCTATTTGCATATTAGCCTTTTATTATATAGGAAGATATTACTTTAAAAAATTCTCTCTAATAACACTATTATTTCTATATAAAAGGAACAGTTCCTGCCCTCATGGAGTTTACAGTTTGATGAGATCCAGACTGTTTGATGAAACACAGAAATGAAAGGATGAATACAAGGTGCATGTTGTGATGCGTGTTGTGCAGGAAGCTAATGAGGTCCAGAGAAGAGACTAAGGAAGTAGCCAGGAAAAGCCTTTCAAGAAGTGACATTTTAGCTTATTCACAATGGAATATAAAGGACCTCGCCATCTGGAAAGTCTGAGAGAGGAGAACATGTGTGAAATTCCCGATGGGGGCGCTTGGTATGCTTGAGACCTGAGAGGAGGCTAGTTGAGCTGGAGCACAGAGAGCTAGGAAGGGCATCCTGTGCTAGAGGCTGCAGAATGTGGGAGACAGCAGGATTAATTCCAAGTGACTGCCAGGCCACTCCCAATGCTGCTTGCAACCATCCAGCATGACTCTTCCCCACAGTGGGAGGGCTGTGCATGACCTCTGCATCCCACAGGACCTCCAGGCGAGATCAGCACTGGGCTGCTGGCTTTCCCAGCAGCAGCATTCAGCTCCCCCCGAGCATCTTGTTCTTATGGCCAATTTTACAGGAGACAAGGAGAGGGATTGCAGCAGGGGATGGTGTACAACCTAAGATGCTGCTAGACTGGAGTCCTCCATTGCCCAGCTGCAGAACATCTGTCTATGAGCTGGCTTGCCCTGTGCGGTTTGCCTGAGCCCTTCATGTTACCAAAAGGATGGCTGAAGTTAGAGCCTGTGGGGCTTGCTAAGCCACTAGGGGTGTGGATTTTATTTAAGGTATGAAAGGAAACCATTGAACGGTTTTGAGCAATAAAGTAATACAATCTGATTCATATTTTTAAAACTTCACTCTGTTTGCTGTGTTGGGAGTGGATTTGATGGGGACATGAGTCAAAGCAGGAGAACAGCTGGATGGCTATTGAGTTAATCAAGGTGAAAGAAAGTGACCTGGGCAAGAGCATTCACACTGAGAATGGTGAGAAGTCAACAAGACTCAAGATAGAGTTAGGAAGTAGAAATGATAAGACTACTAACTGATCAGATGCTGGGCATTATGTGGAAGAAAAAAACAAACCCAATGCCCAGATATATTGCTTGAGACACTGGGTACATAGGGATTTCATTTACACTGATAGGAGGAAGGGAGAAGAATTAATTTTAGGTGAGAACAGCATGGGTTCCCCTTCAGAAATATGAAGTTTGGGATATCTGGGGGAGATCTCTGATTCCACCTGGGCTAAATCTGGACTCCAAAAGAGAGGTTTAGGTTGGAGATACAAATTTTGGAATATTTACTGTATATGTGGTATTGAGCCATGGGATTGAGGAGAATATAGTGAGATATCAGTAGAGACAAGTACAGGATTTTTGAGAATGTCATATAGGTTGTCAGGTAGAGGAGAGGGACAAAGGGAAAGAAGAAGAGAGGCAGAGCGGAGAGGACAGAAGAGGAGAGAGAAGACAGACCCTGTCAAGTAAGAGGCAATCCCAGAAATCGGAGATCTGTGGCAGTCAAACGTGGAAAGAGCTGGGGAGGGGAGTCCTGGGCAACTATGTGTGATGCCAGTGGGACTTGGAGAAAACTCAACAGAAGGATGGGGAATTCAGATGGTGGTGACTATGACAGTAGCAGTTTCAATGTGGGGAGGCAGGGCTAATTTGAGGAGGGTTGGTAAGAAGTCAACAGAGGAGGGAAAAATAGGAGCAGTATGTATAGAAAATTCCTTGAGGAGTTTGAAGAGGACCATAGAAATGACTGTTGGCTGGAGAGAGATGAGGGGCTACATGAAGATTTCTAAAGAATGGGAGATAGCAGGGCATTTTTATAAGCCTTTGGGAAAGGCGCAGGGGAGAGGGAGAGTTTGATGGTGAGGAGAGTGAAGTTGGTGGTCCATGTTAATAAGTCATATATTTTCCTAAAGTCTCTTAGAAAATTAGGTCGTGTGTCTCTCTGTTATTTGAATATTTAAATCTACAATTAGAGATACTGTACTCCCCATCACAGGTTCTTTGGGTGCCCTGTGACTAAATTGGTCTGAGTCTAAATCTAGAATGCCCTGAGCATGTCGGGTGCTTTTTATCATCTCTCTCTACCTTCTGACCAGTGAGTTCCGACTGATGGCTGCTCCATCTCCCATGAAGACAGAGGCAAGGCAGGGACTGAGTGGCATAGCCTGCCCTGTGTCTTTGGCCGACATTGCACTGTTTGCCCCAAGCAGGGTGCTTCTTTGTCCTATTAACACAAATGTCTACGGGAGACCATTTGTGCTGTCCTTTCCAATGTCACCCAGCTCATTATTAGCTGTGACCTCTAGGTACAGCTCTTATTAGTATATACACGCTGGAATTCCTCCCTGGCCCTGTGCCTATTTGCAGTCATTATTCTGGCTGAGCCTCAACAGGTATTATATTCAAGATGATTATTCTACTATGATTTGATGAAACAGTCTTGCCAATGATTGGGTTAGTGATGACCATATTATCCAATTTCATCCAGCCTCAGGGTGAAGCCAGCACAGGGGAGGGCAGGATTGAGGAAGTCACAGGCAGTGGCCCTCACACCAGGCCTGGCGCCCATCCAACAAATGCACGTCTATCCTATATAATAAAAGCCCAATATGTTAAGTGTCCGTCGTCCAGTCATCTGTTCAACCAATCAAAACGTAATATGCTAATGATATGCTAAGACCGTTCAACTGCTCACTGTGACGTTCACTGACCACCAGGGGGCAGACAGTAGACTGGTTGACCAGTTGCTATGACATGCACAGATCACCGGGGGGCAGACATTCCAACTGGTAAGTTAGCTTGCTGCTGGTGTCTGGCCCATCAGGACTGAGAGAGATAGGCTGGACATGCCTTGGAGCCCTCCCACAGTCCTCCCCCTGCTGGCCAATCTCCCGCATCCCTTCCCACTCCTGATCTGCACCGGTGGGGTCCCTTGGCCTGGCCTGTGCCCTCTAGCAATCCGGGACCCCTCAGGGATGTCGGAGAGCTGGTTTCGGCCTGATCCCACAGGCCAGGCCCAGAGATCCCACTGGTGCACAAATTCATGCACCGGGCCTCTAGTGTTGTATAATAGGTTTCCTTCCTTTAAGTTAATGTGAGTTGGTGCTGTCTCTGTTTTTCGAAGTCATCCTTTCTCTTCCTTCTACTTTTTGTCCTACATCCTTTTGAACTCTATGTTCACA
Organism: Myotis lucifugus; assembly: GCF_000147115.1. NCBI lineage: Eukaryota > Metazoa > Chordata > Mammalia > Chiroptera > Vespertilionidae > Myotis > Myotis lucifugus. The sequence continues at coordinate 574,483 of NW_005871493.1, forward strand.
AAGAGCTCCCTGTGCAGGTGTCTTGGTCTCTTTTCATGTCTCCATGCCTTTTTCATTATAATTACATCCTGAGAATTTCTTGTTTTAGGGCTTCCCAACATATGGGGTGGGGCACAACTAGGGTTACAGTTGTCCATTCATGAAACACAGAGTTTATTCTTGTCTTATTACTTATTAATTATTGTATCATTTTCCATGGGAACAACTGTAAACTCACTTGTGCCCCACCCTGCATTTTTCAGTATTCCAGAAAAAAACAAAAATTTGTTTTTATAAAATTTGAGACATTCAAATTTTAGACAATCTGCCCTATTATTCCCATAGACTATAAAATGTGTGCTAGCGTCATTGTTTTGGCATCCTTTTCCTCAGAGTGGCCCATTGCACCAGCTGCCATATGAAATCTGCTGGCCTCTGACACCTCCTGATATTTGGTTTGGAAATATGGTCACTGTTCTTTTTTAAAAAACATTTTTATTGATTTTTTTTAGAGAGAGAGGAAGGGAGAGGAACACACAGAGAGAAACATTGTCCACCTTCCACACGTCCTGCTCCGGGAATTGGGCCCACAACCTGGGCATGTGCCCTGACTGGGAATCAAACCAGCAACATTTAGATGCACGGGACGACGCCCAACCAGCTGAGCCACACCGGCCAGGGCTGCTCACTGTTTTTTTTTTTTTTTCTCTTTTTTTTAAGTCTGTCCATGGCATCGATTGATCTGAATGTTTCAAAACCTGCTTTTCAGAAGTGATGTGCCTGACTACATCCAGCATTTCTTTTATTCACAGTAACAACCTCCAACATGACACGATCCCTTTCTCCCAAGGTTCCTGTCACTTCTACTTCACCAGTTTGTTCTTCCCTGTTGGTTGGAATTAAGTCCACAGTAGCAGCCTCATTCTTATGTTCTTTCCTTTTTGAGAGACAAAACTGTCAGCACTGTGAGTCAGGTAGCTCAATTGGGATGAACCCAAGGGACATATTTGCGGTAATTCACATGCCCAGAAGAAAAGAGCTTGATGTGAGCTGCAGATCAGCGGAGAAATTGGATTTATCTTGGACACTGTATCAGAAGGAAAGGGACCAGCGCCACTGGGAGAGATTGAGGTGAGTGAGTAGATCAGACCCAGGCTAAAGACTGTTCATTCTCTTCAAGAAATGGAACCGTAGTTATAGGAGACACTGTGTCAGCCTTAGGGGGACCCTGTACCGTGTTGGGAGATCTGAGAAAAGATGCAGATCACTGGGGGTTTGGACTGGCCATGGCTTCGTAAGATGGGGCTGTGGAAGCAGTGGCCCTAGCAAGCCACTCACACGGGGCTTTCCAGGGTGAGCCAGGTGGATCTTGTTGGAAGAGGGGATAGTGGTGTAGGGTCCACCAGGGGGTGGAAGGCAGGTGTACTGGGGGCACAGCAGAGCTCTCTGTACAAATGGTGAGAAGCAGGATAGTGGGGTGGATTTTAGGGTCAGTCAGCCCTGGGTTGGAGTACCCTCTGGGTTGGTAAATTATGCAACTCCTTTGCATAATTTCCTCCTGTGTAAGATGTGATAATAATGCCTGCTCTGTGCGTTGGTGAGGACTTAATTTTAAGGCATGGAAAGCACTTAATAGAGACTGGCACAGAGTCCCAAGAAATGAGAGGGCACAGGCCAATGAGGAAGGAGACTCCACTTGGAGTCAGAAGATTCCCGTGAGCTCTGTAGGAAGCAGGAAAATGAAACTGTGGGACAGAAGGGAGGGAACAAACAGGCAGGGACAGGAGGAAGGCATTCGGAGGGAATGGAGGACAAGTGATGGCACCCAGAAGGAGGGCCTCCGTGATAGCTGAAGTGATGGCACCCAGAGGAGGGCTCAGTGATAGCTGAACGCAGAGAGAGGAGCGAAGAGGGCCAGAGTCTGGAGCTAAGGCCTGCCCTCAAGGGGCCTGCACTCCAAGCAACAGTTTTCTGGCTGGCAGTGAGTATCTTATTGCAAGGAGAAATGCAGGAACACAAAAGAGGGGAGAAAAACACATTGATTTATTATACATATAGGCATGACTGGCTTAAGCCTGCAGAACCAGCCATTGGAGGGATAAGGCCATTCAGAGGTCTCGAGTCTGTGCCCAGCTGGAAGCACATGTAGGCCTTGGGCACGTGGGCAAATAAGCGGCTGACTAAGTAGCCACGAGGACCAGGATTCCTGTCGCTATGAGGTTTCCTCATTGGATCTAGAGGGATTATGCCAACATGCTTTCAAGGGAAACCATTTCAGTACTGCTGATTCCAGCAGCCATGGTACCCTGGGAGCATCTGTTCCCGAGTAAACTCGAGGTGGGAGACTTGAACTGCTGTTCTTGGTTGTTCCCAGGTTTCCTTCTGTGTATGTCCTGGAGAGAAGCTTTTTCTTGGCTGCTGCTGATTCTAGTGTATACAGATCTGCAAAGTTGTAGTTTACATGGAGACATTTTATCACATACTGTACATCACTATTTATTGCTACTAGTATATAAGTTACATTGTAAAAAATATATATGATATATATTGACAAAACTAGAGGCCCGGTGCACAAAAATTTGTGCACTGGCGGGGGGGTGGGGGGATGAAGGGGTAGGGGGGTGTCCCTCAGCTGGACCTGTGCTCTCTCACAGTCTGGGACCCTTCGGGAGATAACCACCTGCTGGCTTAGGCAGGCTCCCTGGGTAACAGATGACAGGCCCTCTGCCATGCCGCCCCGCCCCGCTGCCCACCGCACACGGCAGGCCTGGTGGGTGGTGGGACAGGGTGGGCAGAACACGATCAGCCTGGTGGGCGGGCGGGGCGGGGTGGGGTGCGGGGTG